>NW_007726624.1:188941-235860 GCF_000696425.1 Galeopterus variegatus | reverse complement strand
CCTCTTCAAGGCTCCACCTTTCAATGACCATAATAGGATTTCCTGCCCTCTTAACAGTCACAGTGGGGATCAAGCTACTACTACATAAAACTTGGGGGACACAATCCACATCCCATTTAATGTTTCAAATTGTTTATTTTGGTATGCAGTGAGGTGAGATTCTAGATTTTTCCTGGTACAGTGCACCTGTTCACTCTCTCCTGGGGAAGTGAGAGTGAATTAGACAAGGCAGCAGTTCCCAATGAGGGCATTTGGGAAATTTGTGGGGGCATTTTTTGGTTGTCACAGTGGTGAGGGGGCTGCTGGCATGTAGTGGGCAGGGACAGAGGAAACTAGATATCTTGGCCTTTATGGAACAGACTAGTATAAGGTAGAGTTGTCCAGAGTCCCACTTTACTTTTGAATGTCCCACTGAATGAAATGCCAGCAGTACTTGAGCAAATAATTCTAAAAAGTTTCATGGGAAATTATAAGAATAGCCAATAATAATGGTAGTGTTATCATGGAGAGGGAAGCTGAAATGAAATAAAGACATTTTCTCAACATTATTGAATAATATAAAGCATGCATCCTGCCTGTTCAATGTAGTCTAGCATTTCTAACTACATTTTTAGTTGAAAAGAGTTTTTTCATAAGTAGGGAAAACCAACTGCAAATGTGTAACCGAGGTTTGAGATTCCTGTAAAGATTCTTAGAACCAAATGATGGATTAGTGGAGACACATGAATCTCAAGGATTGTGTTGAATTTTATGAATAATTTGGTTTTAAAATATTTCCATGCTATATATTAAAAAAATTTTTTTTAGTTGTCAAATGGTAAGAAATCTGTATGGTGAACATTGCATAATGAAATTATTTATTAATATGAGTCGCTTCTCTTTTTTCAGTCTTTACCTGATGCTGTTCCTGCAAGTCTCCCATATAACCTTTTTCTAGTGTCTCATAATAATTTTCTTTCTTCCATTCCATTCTCCATTCTCCTGAGGATTCTTTAGATCCAGACACTGAATGTAAGTTTTGACATATGGTGGGATTTCCCAAGAGGAGACACATACGTCCCCACCTTGCTGCATGTCATAACAAGGGTAGTTATTTGGACGCCTCAGCAGTAATCTAGGCCTGGTTCATTTTTGAGAATATCATTTCTAACTCATTTTTCCCACCTTGGATTTTTTTTTTTTTTTTTTTTTTTTGGCAGCTGGTGGGTATGGGGATCCAAACCCTTAACTTTGGTGTTAGAAGACTGTGCTCTAACCAACTGAGCTAACCAGACAGCCCTCATTTTTCCCACTTTAACAGTCTATAATTTGACTTGGCATGCTTCTTTATCTTCTAATTAGGGTCATTTCTCTCTTTCTCTTAGAATATACAAATAACACTTGTCTGTTACTATTTTTTCAAACACTAGATTTTATTCTAGCCTCCACCTGTGCCTCTGCTACTTCACCATCCTGTCCTTCTTGCATAGATTGGCTACATATGTTCTTCTTTTAAATCCAAACTTAGTTTAAGTATAGGCAAGCATCTGACTACTGAATTATCTTGTAATGTACTGTGCTTAAGCATTTAGATGTTGAAATATATATAAATATTATTATAAATCCTTTATGATACTAGTGCTTTGTATATATTTTCAAAATTATGTCTATAGATGTATTTCAGCTATGAATTACATCTCAGGATGGAATGGGAAACTAAAAATATTTATCTAAAGAGGTTGTTAGGTTTGAAATGGTCGAGAATTGCTGGGAAAATTGAGTGGATATTTTTTAATAAGTGCATAACCTGCCCGTGGATAAAAAGGAGGGGGGAAACTAAAAATATTTATCTAAAGAGGTTGTTAGGTTTGAAATGGTCGAGAATTGCTGGGGAAATTGAGTGGATATTTTTTAATAAGTGCATAACCTGCCCGTGGATAAAAAGGAGGGAAATAATGGCCATCACTTTCATGGCACTCACTAGGTGCCAGGCATTGTTCTAAGCATTTTACCCATATTAGCTTATTTATATCTCATAACAACCCTATGAAATGGGTGCTATTATTATCTACATTACATAGATGAGAAAATTGAGGCACAGAAAATTTAAGTAACTTGCCCAAAGTCACAGCTGGTAAGTGTCAGAGATAAGATGCATTGAGGAATTATTATGTAGCAATTATTTCCAGGAACTTTTACATGATTTAATCTTCACAATTTCTATGAGGTAAGCCATATTATTATCCCCATTACACAAATAAAGAAACTGAGGCACAGTGTAACCAAGCAACTTGCCAGAAGTTAAGCAGTTTGGCAGACCCTGGATTCAAACCCACACTATTGATCCAGAGTCTCTCGCTCTCAGCGGCCACACTGCTTGGCCTCTTGCGGAAACCAGCTTTTTGCCATCAAGCTACACTGACCCCTGCAAAAAAAATCTGGGTGGATATCCACAGCGCTATCTTTTGGAGATATCATATGATGACACAGGAAATCTCTCACTTTTTTCTTTCTTTTTGAAAAAAATATTATTGCCACTGAGCCGTTCTGAAGTTTCTGGAATGTCTGGGCACTTTAGCATAGGAGTTGTGGCAGCAGCTTGTAAGATCCTGCTGTCAGCCTTGAACTTTTACAGCAAAGGTCAGAGACAGCGATCCGGGAAGCCGGTGGGACGTGGGTTCCCGCAGGAACTAGAGGTCTGCGGACCTGGATCAGTGGTCCCTGCCGTCTCTACTCTTCTCTCAGACTGCCTTACGTGAGAGTGGCTTCTAGCAACAGCCCAGACCGAGGTAAGCAAGTAAGTTGCCATTCATCACAAGTCCCTCCTCCCATTGTCACCAATAGCCACCCAGTCTCAGGAGAGATGTGTCCCTGACCTCACCCAGCAAATAAGGAGACTTTGGAATTTTTGCTTCTAATTTTGAACATAGGAAACTTCTTTCTCCGACATTTTTCTTCTGCTCCATTTTTAAAGCCATCTAGAGAGGGATCCTTTCCTTCCTGCTCCGTGCATTTGTGCATTTGTGCATTTGTGAGCCTGGGCTCAGTTGACTGCTTGGTGACCCTTGCTGTTTTTTCTGCACTTCCAGGTTGTCCCCCCTCCCTGCAGCTCTTCTGCACATGTGTCCTCTCCTCTGCCCCCTCTGCATCTGACCTGCCTAGAGTTGGGCTGAGAAAGCGATGGCACATCGGGCATGGAGTTCCTCAGCTTCGCTTCCTTGCATTTGTAAACCCATCTGTTTTCATGCACCAGCATGTCTCTGTTCCCTCCGTCCTACTGCTGGGAAAGCAGCAGTCTGGACCCTTCGAGACACATTAGTCCTGTCTGTCTCAGGCTGGTCAGCTTTTGCAGTGATAACAAACAACCCAAAGCCTTAGTGCTTACAATGAACAGCCTTCATTTCTCTTTCAAGGGCTTGGGCTGGGCTCGGCTCCAGGCTGCAGGTCTGCTTCAGGTCGGCGCCACAGCTGTCCTGTGGGCTCCAGGCTAACGAGGCACCTGGGCCTCTGTTCTCATGGCAGAAGTGCAACAGGGCAGTGGGACCGTGCCAGGCCTCGGAAGCCTTCCTTTCTCTTATGCTGACTTCCCTCCAGCTTTTGTCTTTCCTCCACCCACGCACAGTTTACTGCCACCTCATCATCTCCTTCTTCCTAGCCCATCACTATTGTCTGTCCTCAGTGCCCTTCCTTGGCCACTGCAATCTCCCACCCCCAGGACCCCATGTAAACGGGCCATGTTAAGGTCCATGGACATCCAGGTGCCTAACTCCAACGGCCTCTTCTTCTCCCGTTTCGCTCTGTTCTCCCACCCCCAGGACCCCATGTAAACGGGCCATGTTAAGGTCCATGGACATCCAGGTGCCTGACTCCAACGGCCTCTTCTCCCGTTTCGCTCTGTCGCAGCATTTTATATGGTGCATTTCCCCTCTGTGGAATTTTCCCCTCTGGGATTCCACAGATCTCTCTCCACAGACTCTCCCTTCTTTCATTTCCTCATTTGGCCAATACTTACACTGTGCCTTGTGCATGTAGCACAGAGAGATACCGAACAGACAACATCCTCACCCTCAAACTCCAGTAAGATGACAGGTTGTTACAGAATTGCAGCATGGTGTGATCACCAGTGTAATTGAGGGTGCTGTGGGAACCTGACTCAGATTGGGAGCTAGCAAACTTTTTCTAGAAAGAGGTTTCATCTGAGCTGGATCTTGAGAGACCCGGGCTCAGAGAATAGGAACGGCATTCCCGGAGGAGCAGACGGCACACGCCCCGGCACGGAATCCTGCTCTCCCTGTAGATGCGTTTCCCAGCGTTTCAGCTCATCTCTTACTCTGCACCCGTTTTCTCCTCAGCTGGTCCAGCCCGGCATGATCGCCTCAATGGGACTGCTGACTGCCACTTACTGGATATCTAGCCGAGTGGCCAGTGCCACTCCAAACTCAACTCTCAACTCATCATCTGAATTCCAGCCTTCTTCACTCACTGGTAAAGGCAGGAACCATCAAGTCCTCTTGGAGGCTTCCTTCTTCCCCACCTGCCATCTGTTGTCACCATCGCATTTAATGCATAGTATGTCCTGCCAATTCTACCTCTAAGCTCTCTCAGATTGTTCCACTTCTCTCAGACTCTCACGGTTGATACGAGGTATTGGTCTCTAATTTAGTCTTATTCACTCTTTTGATCCTTTCCTGTCTTCTCAAGCATAGATCAGTTTGAAAACTCATCTGATATACACAGATGTTTATAGCAGCACGGTCCTAATAGCCAGAAGATGGAAACGCCAAAATGCCCGTCAACAGATGAATAAATGCACAGACGGAGGTATGTCCATACAATGAAATGTTATTTAGCCATAAAAAGAAATGAGTTACTGATACGTGATACAACATGGACCCTGAAAACTTTATGCTAAGTGAGAGAAGCCAGACACAACAGGCCAGGCTGTATGACATGTATGACTATATATAACACGTCCAGCCCAGGTAGATCCACGGAGCTGGAGTGCAGACTGGCGGTTGCCGGGGGTTCAGGGAGGGAGGAAAGGGTAATAATTACTTAATGGGAATGTGGTTTTATTTTGGGAGGATGAAAGTGTTTCGGAACTAGATAGAGGTGGTAGCTGCACAACACTGTGGATGTACCAAACGCCACTGAATTGTTAACTTTTAGATACAGCCATTCCTCCCATAGCGACGTGGATACATTCTGAGGACTGCGTCATTGTGTGGTTTCATCGTTGTGTGAACGTCACGGAGTGCACTTACACAAACCTAAACGGTACAGCCTCCTGCACACCTAGGCTACGTGTACATAGCCTACGGCTCCTGTGCTGAAAACCTGTACAGTGTGTTACTGTACAGAATACTGTAGGCAATTGTGACACAATGATAAGTGTTTGTGTATCTGAACATATGTAAACATGGAAAAGTACAGTAAAAATAAGGTATAAAAGATAAAAATGGTACCCCTGTACAGGACGATTACAGTGAACCGAGCTTGCAGGACTAGAAGTAGCTCTGGGTGAGTCAGTGAGTGAGTGTGAAGGATTACGACAGCATGGATTTTATAAACACTGTATGCTTAGGCTATGCTAAATTTATTTTTTAAAAATGAAGTAATTGCGCTGTGACGTTATGATGGCTACCATGTCACTAGTGATAGGAGTTTTTCAGCTCCACCACAATCTTCTGAGAAACCCATCGTACATGGGGTCTGTCATTGACCAAAATGTCTTTACAAGCATGTTGCATGACTATAGTGAATTTTATGTTATGTGAGTTTCACCTCGACTAAAATAAAAACAAAAACGTCCAACCTCCCTTCCCTCCTGGCTCCACGCTCTTTCCCAGCCCACTGCACCTGCTCCCCACATTCCACCTGGGGCCCCTCCGTCCTTTTTCCTTCTCTACCACCCCCTAGTGGCCTTCAGCAGAAGCCCAGGCATCTTCTTGCTGCTTTTTAAAAAGCCATCTTCTCTAGAGTCTTCTCTCCTTACCCCCTTTTTTGGTGTGGGAAAGTTAGAGGGAATGCTGATTGTAGGAAATAGAGAGAAACCAGGATTTTTTGTAGTAAAAAAGCCTGGATTCTGTTTTCTGTTCTACTACTTACCTAGCTGTACGACCTAGCGTAAGTTACTTGACCTCTCTGAGCCTCCCTTCCCTCATCTATATAGAACCACGTTATTGTGAAGGTGAAATAAAATCGTACACACAAAGCTGGTAGAACAGTACTGGCCACCTGGCAGGCTTGCAATAAATTCTGGCTTTCAGGATATCTGTTAGTTTCCAGACATCCTTCAAGGCTCAGATCAGATGCTATTTCTTTTGTGGGGGCTTCCTTGACTCCCCAGGCAGAAGCAATTCTGTATCTAGTTCTGTTGTACCTTGTGTGCATGTGGATCCACATTGTATAGCTTCTCATACTGGTCTTTTTCTGCAGGTGCCTGTGAGCTCGTTAAGATGGGGATTCTCCAACATTTGTGGGTGAGTTGAATTTCTTACACCTCTCCCTCTGTAGGACCCTCCTCTTTTCTCTTGCAGTAGACTTGTTTGGGGCTCAGTGGTGTGGAGGGGAGCTGGTCAGCTCACTCGCTGCTTCCTGTGCCTCTGATGTGTGTGTAACTAGCATGATGGCACAGCGATCTGAACCGAAGAGCTGCCGGGTCTCAGTTCACTCTAAGACTTCTAAATGCCGTCAAGCCTCTGTTTTGACTTTGGGTCCTGGGGTAGAAAATTATGACCATCCTGTGGTATAATCATTTCATCTTCTCCTTTTGTGCTTTATCCATTGCCTGGCATACATGCCTAGTAACTGCTGCTGACTGACTGGATTATGATGGTTTCTAGACCCTTCCACACAACTGACTACAGCATGTTACACCATGTATTTGAGATGAGAAAGCTCAGTGCCAAACAAGAAACTTGTAGGAGTCCTAGGATGCTGGGCAGAAATCTGCTCATGTTCTGGAACATTCATTTAATGCTCCTTCCTTGCTCAGCAATATCATTAGTGATTCAACCCGATTTCACATGAATCTCTGATGTCTGCCTCCCTTTGCTACGTGGGCCTGTCTCTTTCCTGAACCAGGGAAACTCTGAATTTAACCCCTACTTAAGGTGTTCCTGATACCCCTAACATCTTCCCACAGAAGCTCTATAAATGTGCTAGACTTCTAGGGCTTCTTGGAATATCAATTTAAGGCTATTAATTTTGGGGGGAAAGCATATCAATTTTCAGTGCTCTCAGAATCCTTGGATGAAACGTAGAGTGAAAACCTTGATACTTATGTGACTTCCTCTACCCATTCCACATGCTACTTAGGCAACTTTTCTAAAAAGGGAGAAGCTAGTCTGGGTTGAAGTTCACAAGGAGTAGGGGGGGGGGGGGGCTGAGGCTCTGCAACCCAGCCCCACCATGAGTGCGAGAAACGCCCTTGACCTTTCCGTCCCTCAGATGCCTCATCTGGTCAGCAGGTAAAATATTACTGCCAAGGTTTATGCTGAGAATCAAATAAGATTTTTGCAACTTGCTTGGCACAGTAGATTTTCAACACATGCAAGGCCCTCTCACCCCAGCCATCTCCCCTTTCTCTTGTGCCCTGGTTGGTCACAACAATTTTTTAAGATCAAATTTGTTAAGAGTTCAAAAAAGCTGGAATTATTTTTTATCTATTTGGTGCTTTATTTTTAAGTACATTAAGCTTTCAGTAGTACTTTAGAAGTACTTTAGCTGTTGTGCTGTTAGGACATAAAGTCATCTGAAGAGTGACAGGTGAAGTGAACTGGGGGCTCACTATGAAATACTGTGCAGCTGTTGAAATCAACGGATTAGGTTTACACATTATAACACTGATACATAGCCACAGCATAGTGCATAGTGAGAAAAGTAAGAAATACAAAGTCGTATATAACTTAATACCGTTTACGTAAGTAAAAAATACATGCACACTCTTGGGAATCTGTCCTATAGGGATAAAAGTACCGATACTTATAGATTCATGTGCACAAATATTTATTGATGCTTTATCTGTAGTGATAAAAAACTGAGCACAACCTCAGTGCCCATCAGTAAGAGAACAATTGGATGAATTGTTGAACATCCATCTATTCCATGAAATATTATGCAACTATTATAAAGAATTTGTTTGATCTGGATCTACTGCCCTGGAAGGATGTCATAACATATTCTTAAATGAGAAAAGCAAACTTCAGAGATATGGATTGTGAATTCAATTTCATTACATCAGATCATACACACACACATATACACACATGTACATGTATATGTGTATCTGCCTGTTTCATGAGGCTGGAGAAACGTGTGGAGAGAGAGATGCTGCCCATGTTGTTAGCAGTGGTCACCTGCTGGGGGTGCAGGGAGATAAGAAAAAAAGACTATCAAAGACTAAGAAAAAAAAAAAACTCGATGCAAATATTAAATAAAAAATCAGAACACAAAGATTCTTCTTTTTCCATGCTGATAGCGCTCCCGCAAACATGGTGAACGTTCTTAAAACTTACCGGGCTTTCCCTAAGAAGTGTGGCAAGCCCCAACCCCACAAAGTGGCCCAGTACAAGGAAAAGGATTCTCTGTACGCTCAAGAAAAGTGGCGTCATGGCAGGAAGCAGAGTGGCTATGGTGGGCAGACTAAGCTGATTTTCTGGATTGTGCTGTGGTTTGAGTGTCTTGAAATAACTGCAGATCTAAGAGAATGCTGGCTATGCAGAGATGCAAGCATTTTGAGCTGGGAGGAGATGAGAGGAGAAAGGGTCAAGTGATTCAGGTCTGAGCTTCATCTTTTGTTATGATGACAATAAAATCTTGAGGTGTTATGTTAAAAACACACACACACACACAAAGATTCTATTACTGTGTAAACAATGAAAATGCAAATGGGAAAGGACTAGATTGTAATGTGAATAAAAGAAATACTGCGTAAGAGGATTTTACTCAAAAAGAAAAATACATAGACACAAAACAGCAATATACAAACAAACAAAATAAACATTAGACAGCTTGGGGTAGCTGCCTAGGGCTGGGAGGATAGGCGTATGGGAGTGAGTAGGGAGATCGAAAGGTAATTTAACGAGTTTTAAAGAGAGGGCATGTATATGACCAGTGATAATGTGCCAAAAATTGAGGCGTGAGATGACGAACTCAACACTGTATGAAAGGTTCAAAAAAAGTCAAGTAAGAACGTTCGCCTTGAGTTGCTTATGAAAACACAATAGTACTAGAACCTACATATGGCAAAATATGCCCTTGACCTTAGGATCAACTTTCCCATAGAGCATGATTCTGGGGTTGGCTGGTCAGTTAGCTCAGCTGATTAGAGCAGAGTGTTATAACACCAAGGTCAAAGGTTCAGATCCCTGTACCAGCCAGCTGCCAAAAAAAAAAAAAGAAAAAAAATTCAAGGGTGACTGTGGTGAGCCAAATCCCCAGAGATCTAGCAATTAAAATTCAACAGGTGTGTGAGGAAGGCCTGGAAAGTGTCATTATTACCCCAGGCCTGGGGAGTCCCAGCCTGGTCCTCAAGGGACTCAGTCTAGCATCACCTGTAATAAACCCTGGGGAGGGGACATTCAGTCCATCAGTGCAGGAGGCCACTCTGGGGAGAATATTAGCTATTAGTTAGTTCCCTTAAAGTGTGGCTTTTAACTCTTGGAATGAAAGTTAATTGACAGTCTAAAAGAATGCTGTGTAAATTTTATTGAGGCCTTTCCACCCCAGGATTAATGTAACTTTGTTTTTTCCCCCTTATTTTCCCAGGCTTGCATCTTTTTAGTAGCTGATTGCACTTATCTTCTGTGCTTTGAGCCCTGCCCTGGTGGATAAGTAATTTCATTTAGGCGAACAGTCTCCACAAATAGATCCACACTGTGAGCAAACAGTGCGTTTGTGATAACAGGCTCTGCCTTGCAGCCCGATGTCTGAGGCTGACGGTCTCATGCCTGCTGGTGGCTGTAGCTGACTTCCCCTCTTTGTCAACTGTCCCACTAAGGTGTTGCCTTCTCTCAAACTATAAGTCAGGTCCTGTGAATAGACTGGGTTTTGCCAGGACTGATGTGGGAAGAGTCAGGCACAGGGAAACAGTGGCAGAGTGGTTGGTGCTCAGGTGAGGGTCCCACTGCCTGGTGTTGACCATCCTTGTCATGAGTCCTTAGGGTTGCTGAATGGCCATGTTAATGCAGTTGCCTTTCCACTGCTGGAACGCATCCTATAAGATGGCACTCATTATAGTTAATGAGCTGTTAGCTTTTCCATTAAGGGATTCTTTTAAGGGTTTATAACCTGGTAATAACAATAATTAGCTTCAGGCGGAAACTCCAGTGACAGGTCTGAGTAGCCCAGCCACTGCCTCTGCTCTTAGCAGTGTGGCTTGGGTGGGGGGAGTGGGTTCTGCCTATGTTTGTAGCACACAAAAGGAAATATGCTCAAGAACCAGCAGTCTTTCCCTTTTTACAATCACCATTGGTAATAGCTCTATTTGGTATAAAATATTTCCAGAGGGGACAGAGTACTGAGAGCCCTGAGTGGAGCCAGAATGTCTGCAATGTTGTGAGCTCTGGGAATGTTGTGTGACGGGTGGTTCTGAGAAGCCAGATGCAGAGGTCTCCAGCTGGGAAACCCTAGTGCTGATGCCATTTCAGCAGTCCACTAGCCTGGCCAACTGGGGGGCAGAGAGAACCCTAATCATAGAACTCACAAAGGCGTGGGTGGTCAAGCAGCCTCTACAGACTGTTTCCAGTGGGATCCGTGACAGTCATGTTCATCCAAGTACTCAAGGGGTCTGGGCTCTGAGGAAGGCCAAAGCAGCATCCTAGAGGTCATGGGCAATGTTCTGTTTGTCTTCCCAACTTGAGGGGCTCGGTCTGAGAAACCTACAGATGCAAATGTAGACAAGGCTTTGTGCTTGGAAAGAAGGTTTCAAGGTACGATATTATGATATAAGAAGAAATAGGCGTTTCATCTCTGCCCCGGGCATACAGCTCTACAATGTGTCTTTTTGTATGTTAATACGATGGCTGGTGGCTGGGGAGCTCCTGAATAGTGTCAGGATGGGGAGTTGGTTGCTAGAAGAACCAACCATGTGATTAGAAGGGTGGAACTTTCAGTCCCCTCACCCCACTCCCAGCCCGGGAGGGGAGAGGGCTTGAAGGGTGTGGTGATCACCAGTGGCCGGGGATGTAACCAATCAAGCCTATGTAATGAAGCCTCCATAAACACCCAGAAGGACAGGGTTCGGAGAGCTTCTGGGCTGCTCAACACACGGAGGGACCGGGAGGGTGGCATGCCCGGAGACGGTGGGAAGCTCCGTGCTCCTTCCCACGTACCTTGTCCTATGTCCCACTTCATCTGGTGTTCATCGGCATCCTTCATAATATCCTTTATAATGAATGGGCACATGTAAATAAAGCCTTTCCCTGAGTTCTGTGAACTGTCCTGGAAAATTAATCCAACCCGAGGAGGGGGTTGTGAGAATCCCTGATTTATATCCGGGGGGTCAGAAGTACAGGTGACAATGTACTACTTGTAATCGGCATCTGAAGTGGGGGCTATCTTGAGGGACTAAGCCTTTAACCTGCGGGATCTGACTCTAACTCCAGGTAGATGGTATCAGAATTAAGTTAAACCGTAGGACACCCAGGTGGTGTCTGCTGGAGAACTGCTTGGGGTGTGGGGAAAACCTCATATGCATTGTGGTTACAGAGGTGAAGTATTCTGCGTGGAGTGCGTGGAGTAGGAAACAGCTTTGGTTTCTCTTTTCTCTTACACAAGCCTCGGGAGATCCTTGTCCCTTATGAGTATGAAGAGAGCCTAAACTGCATGGAGGAAATGGTTTAAGAAGGCAGCTGGGGAGGCGAGGGAATCCATCCTGGATAAGAAAATGACAGGCTCTGCGGAAGGGTGTTCTGTGGAGAGGTGAGTGCCACAGGGTCCTGCCCCACCCACAATGATAAGGGGTTGTTCAGGGCGCTGGCAGGGGTGAGGGGTCCTTGGCCAGCCCGAGGAGGGAGGGGCAGTGACTGCATATTCTAAGCGTGAGAGCTTCCGAGACAGTGTGGAAAGAAAGAAGGTGGGATCAGGACCTGGCCAACGCGCTCCTTCCACCTTCTGCAGACGACTGGGGTGATGCTTGCTGGACTCAGAAAGAAATCTGGGATGTCTGGGGTCTACGAATCCTGGACACAGATTTTGGAAGGATTGGTAGTTGAGATTGCTCTTCCGTCTCTTCATCCGTGTCTTTCTGTGGAAGAGCTGGGCTGGCCCTGGGGAGACTGGCCCCCCATCCGCAGGGAGGTGAGCTTCCAGTGACCTGGCAGGCACACTTAGCAAGACGGTCTCCAACCTGGTTAGGAGGCTTTAAAGTTCAAACCTGAGGGTTGAACTGTATGTAACATGTTCTGATATAAAAAGAGTAATAAATGGAAGAGGTACACGGTCATTGTCTTAAGAGAAAAGACCGATGAAGGGGCCATGGCAGCGATAATACTTATGTTCTCAGATGTCTATATATTATTTACACTTTTAAATAAATTCCACCTCCCAGTTTTAAAATAATACATGATCACTGTAGAAAATTTAGGAAAATGTAGATAAGGGTAAGAAGGAAGCAAAAAGAGCTTGTTATCTCCCCTTTCCCCACTTTAGCTGCAATGACTGTTAAGCACTTGCTACATTTCTTTTCATATTAAGTATCTTTTTAAAGGCAGTTTTTTCATTTTTTATTGTAGATATTTTAGATCATCAGGAAAGTACAAAGAATAAAATTATGTCACTTATAATGCCACCCCCCTGTTAACATAGTTTTTAACTTTTTATTATAAAAAACTTGAAATGTGTAACCTATTAACATTTTGGTGTATTTAATGTATCTGTGTATGTGTGTGTGTGTTTCTATGAGTGTGTGTGTGTGTGTGTGTGTGTGTGTGTGTGTGTATGAGGGTATTTCAAAAAGTTCATGGAAAGATTTGTATTATCTTTTAATTCTATTTTTCCATGAACTTTTTAACTTACGCATTGTAACTGTACTTACTTAGGAGGAACAATCTGATACTTTGATACATAGAGATGTTGTGCAATAGTCAGGTCAGGGCTGTCAACATATCAATCACCTCACGCATTTGTCATTTCTTTGTGGTGAAAACACTCCAAAGCCTCTCCTCTAGCTATTATGTATCCATGAACTTTCTGAAGTACCCTCATATATGCATATAAAGGTGCAGATATAGACACTGCACACATGCATACGTGCTAAAGTAGGATTCTATTATATATTAAACAGTGACGAATGCTGCTTTTGCTGCTCGAAATGACATCGTGATGTAGTCCTATCTCTAAATATTCTCTGAAAGTTTTGAAGAGGGGAGGCAAACCTAGTTTCCTAGGTTACCCCAGACTTGGTGGGAGAAGACGTGTAATGGAACTCGGCAGAAGCGAGGGGTGTTGTGATGTCTCTAGAATGTGGTAGGCACTGAATACACATTGTGGAGTGAATGAATGACCTGTTCAAGAGAAGTAGACTTACTACAAGGAGTGAGGAAATGCATTGTAAGTAAAGATGTGTGATATGATAAAGCTTATATCCCATGGAACTTGAGATTCTAGGCCATGGAGTTTATGCTTTTCAACCTAGGAGGGGGACAGAAGAAACACACCTCTAACGTGTTGCTGGAATGCCGGTTTCTGGGACCAGGAACACTCTTTCCCGCCTGCAGACTTTTCCTTGGGGTCATTACTCATGTCTGTCCAAAAGGCTGCAGGTCACCCTGGGCTGCTGCAGTGCTGGGGGAAATGGCGTCATCGGCAGGTAGTGAGGAAGGCTTAGGTATTTCCGTAGTGATGTTCTGAATGGACGAGTGTAAAATACTGACATAAGGAAATTTTCCTTTGAGCGGTGCATGCCCCATAATTGCGTCGATGGGCGAAGTGGAGTTGTTGCTTTGCTCACGCATTTTCTACCTAGCATGTATTAGGCACTTACTGTATGCTGGGGCCCAGAGACATAAAGAAGGAAAAGACAAATTTCTTCCTCAAAGAGCTCAACGTAAAGTCTAGGTGATAGAAATGAAAACAAGTAATTGCAAAACACTGGAAAGGGCTAGAAAGGAAGCATGCAAACATGCACTGGGCACCGAGGAGAGACTGCTGGACTTTGCCTGGGTTGGATGAGGAGGTGGAGCCTGAGCTCCTGCAGGCGGGTGTAGGGGGAAGGAGCTGAGGAAATACCAAGAGAACAGCTTGGAGCTTCATCGGGATGGGAGACCACAAATGAATATGGGGCTAATCTGTACCCCCTATCCTCATTAGTAGCTTCACTGTGTGTCCAGACAACCATGGCAGAAATCTGAGCATGCTTCTGGATTCCTGTTCCTCACCACCACCCATCCAAGCAGGTGTCAGTCCCTGGTGCTCCTGCTTCCTGCAGAGCCCTGAAGTAGCCCTGTCCTCCTCACCTCCACTGCCTCTGCCTCGTGCAGGTCTTTCTGCTGTTTTAACTGGGATAAGAAGCCTCTAACTTGGCCATCCTACCTCCTGTCTCGTATCCCTTTCATGAGTTATCTATGGCTGTGTAACGAATTATCCCCAAATTTAGCAGCTTGGAACAATGGACATTTACGGTCTCATAGAGTTTGTGAGGGTCAGGAATTTGGTTTTGGCTTAGTTGGGCAGAGCGAGTTAGCTGGGTGGCTCTTTCTCTTGAGATCGCAGTGGAGCAGTTGGCTGGGGCTGCGGTCTCTGAACTCTTGGTGAGACCTAAGGGATCTGTTTTGAAGCTCATTTCACACGGCAGATGGCAAGACGTTTCGTGCCCTTGCCACATGGGCCTTTGCCTAGTGCTGGTTGTGACATGGTAACAGGCTTTCCACACAGTGAGTAAGGCAGGGGTGGAGGCAGGGGCCGAGGGAGGGAGGGAGGGAGAAAAAGATGGACCAAGATGGAAGCTGTAGTGTCTTTTATGACCTAATCTCGGAAGTGACATGCATCGCTTCTGTGGGTCACACAGGCCAACCCCAGCACACAGTGGGAGGGGACCACACAAGGCTGAGTGTCAGGAGGCGGCTCATTCAGTACCCTTCTGGAAGCTCCTTTAACCCATCTTTTCATCACTTGCCCTTGCTTTTAGGATCCTTATCACAGCACTTAGGGCTCTTCATGCTGGACCCCTCATGAAAACGCCCCCCTCTCTCTGTTATTCATTGAAAACTCAGCACATGTTTATTGAATATGACCATGTTTGAGACACTGGAAACAAAACAGATGGCCTTACAATTTCATGAGGGGATACAGGAAACACAATAAATAAGTAAATAAATTATATATTTATCTAATAGCATATACTGCAGTAGATATTGACATTCTTGGCCATCAGAAGGCGATAACCACCATCTAGGGGAACAAAATAGATTGGGGTAAGAAGGATCAGGGTGTTCTTGGGCGGAGGGGAGGTAGGTAGGCCACTAAGTGGGAGACTTTTAAATAGAAGCTTGAAGTGGCTGGGGCAGGAACTTTGGGGCTACCTGGGGAAGAGGCTCTGCAGGGCCCTGAGGCAGGTGATGTCCAGTGAATTCAGAGACCAGAGAGGAGGCCGGTGTGGCTGGAGTGGACTGAGTGGTGGGTGTGTGGTCAGAGCAGCGAGGGGGAGAAGATCAGTCCAGGACGGATGTTACAGGCCACAGAGGAACTCTGAGTGAAGGGTGCAGAAGTGCCATCATCTGACAACATTTGTAAAGCCTTGCTCTGGGGCTGTGCTAAGCATTCCACACACAGGGTCAGCGGAGAAAGCAGAGTGACCTGTGAGGAGGTTACTGCAAGAATCCAGGGGACAGATGATGTGGTTTGGATCAAAGGGGTGGCCAATGAGGTGTGAGAGGGAAAGTGGTATCCTGGTGCTGAAATCCTAAATTCTAAAATTCTGCTTCTTTTCACAGTTGTGGTACTAGTTGATAGCACAGGGTGGCTCACATGTGATGGCATGTCACGATCCTAAAAAGATAATCCACTTTGGTATTGCTGTTTGAATAATAAAGGATCCCTCACACCTCGGGGCCAAATTACTTGTTAGTTAAAACTTCTTTAGCTTAAGGACTGTCTTTGAAACGTGTTAGTTATTTGAGGGCCTTAAACTGCGCAATCAGTTTTTGACCTCTCCTGTCTCTTCAAAATGAGAAGAAAACAGAGCATCGTTACTTGCGG
Source organism: Galeopterus variegatus (assembly GCF_000696425.1). Classification (NCBI taxonomy): domain Eukaryota; kingdom Metazoa; phylum Chordata; class Mammalia; order Dermoptera; family Cynocephalidae; genus Galeopterus; species Galeopterus variegatus. The sequence continues at coordinate 219,681 of NW_007726624.1, read as the reverse complement.
ATGCAGGTGTGGTACCGGGTGCTGGAAGCTGGTATGGGGGAGGCCAGGAGTGTTGATTGTAACTCGTTGGCTCTGTAATTAAACTCTCTTGTTATTGAAGCTGAAATTCTTAAAGACTCCTGCCTGTGTGGGACTGGAAATTATTTATCGTAGGAATTCAGTCTGCCTTACTATAAAGATGTTGACATATTATTCTGTTCATGAGATCCAGCAACTAATTTTTTTTTAAATATCTCTAATAGATATCCAGACATCATATCAGCTTTCTTACCAATGTCACATTTATTGAGCTCTGCGTGTATATGTGTATATGGCTGATGTCTCAACCTTCCTTTTTGAAATTTTACTTATTTGAGGCACCAAGTGTGTGTTCCAAACTCATAAGAACAGTTAGCATTGGGGATCAAAAAGAATATACAAGATAACGTGTCCCTTTGCTATGTCCAGTCTACATCATTCTGTGTCCCTAGCACTCCGATGAAGGCAGCAGCCATCAGTTAAATAAACAAGCATTTTTACCGATAGCAGCAGCATCAGCGTCATTACATTCCTACGTCACTCTCTATTGAGGGATCTTTGCTGATGGAGCCTTGGTTGAAAATTATCTAGTGAATTTTTCCTTCTTAATGTAGAGCTAACACGTGAAACTGCAACAAACAGGCATTAAAATGTATTAACAAAGATCTGTTTTAAATAAAAACATGTTAAATGGTAGACAATGTTGTTACTGACACCTTCTCACAAATATTTTACTATCACTGTAACTGGAATGATTGATGCGGTTGGATGCAAGCTTACCATCTTTCTTCTGTCTTTGTCCTAGCTTCTTCGTTCCTTTCTTCTTGCTTTTGGGTGAATTGAATATGTTTTAGTGTTCCATTTTATCTCTGCTGTTGAGTTTTTCGTTCTATCTCATTGTGTGTGTGTGTTCTTGTGGTTTCTCTAGACATTACAATATATATCTTTAAGTTATCACAGACTACCTGCAAATAATATTATAATATTATACTATACTATAATATATATAATATTATATTATACTTCTTTACCATCACTTTAGACTGTTAATTTTTCATGTGATCACAAAAAAAATCAATGCTATACCTACTATATTTATGTGAAGATTAGCTGTATTCAGATTTGCATTTTACAATCAATGTGGGTGCAGGGCTCTCTGCCTATTCAAAGAATTGATTATGCAGTTCACAGACATCTGCGTGGTTGCTGGTTGCTGGCTTACCTGAGTATCTCATTTCTTGAGACACGAGACAAAAGACATATGCTTTTGTTTTTCTGTTGTGAAATAACTAGCACAAATTGAAAAGAGGAAGAACAAGGGAAATATTAAGGAGAAATCTTGAAGAAAGGCTGGTGAAGTACAAGCCTCAATGTAATGGCCCTTTTTACAACGAAGGTGATGGGAGGTTTGACCATTTTACTGAGGTTTGAGTGGACTAACTCATAATCTGAGAATGTGAATGGATTTCAGAGGCTCGGTTTAGAGGTTGACTTCCCTTGGCATAGGCCTGCATGTCTTTTACAGATGAATCTCTTCTTGCCTTCCTGTGTGATACATGGGCCATGACATATTTAGGACCTCTGTGTCTCTCACGGAAATCAGTGTCTTATGGACACTGGATTAGCTCCTGGCATAGTGACATGTACATGCTAAATGCTTATTATACATTAGTGATCACGTGGATCTTAATAAGTCCACTATTTCAACTGGATTGATGGAAATGCTCTCTATGCAGACTGGCCATATTTGGAAACTAATTCTTTTGACTACCAAAGGAACAATTTTTAAAAAAATTAGGTGCTTATACAAATAGCATGGTGAAATATTGCCCTTGCTTATAAAATGCTTGGTTTGAACCTCAAGTGTTGAATCTTGTAAGATTCCATTTATTATTATTTTACAATGTATAGGGATTTATGCTGCATATCACTGCATCTGCATTTAATTTTCAAAGTTGCATTTCAGTGGCATGTCATATTTTATAGTAGGTTATGAATGAATGGTTGTTTTGGCTGGTTAGCAAAATTAAAGGTAGAAAAAGCTGAGATTGTGATAACTAAGAAAGGAAAGAGGGATATGCTTTATTATTCAGAATTGTTTTTTTAAAAGTACTTTCATCTGTTTAACACATGTACACGTTCAGAATCCTAATCTCATCTGATTACTATTTTGCTTTTAACTGGCTACCTGGAATAGTTGCTTTCCATGTTCTTATCAGGAAATACATCTCAAACTCACGGCCATTAATACATTTCAAAAGCTCTGCAGAGAGAAACGATATTTATGGAGGATTGCCTGAAGTATTTGTTGTCCATCCGTTTTTTAGATAAGTCATCACCAACCTGTTGTCTTACAGACCCCTGGGAGAACGTGGAGTTATTGCAAGGTTGTCTGCAAATCCTCTATTGAAGGTATTATTATTTCTGTCATAGTTATCTGTAAAGACACAACAGTGACATTGAATAGTTTGTTTAAGGGAATAGAGCCTTTTCAAACATCCAGGTCTTTGCCTAAAAGAAGAAAATCATGTGTTAAATGCAATCGGTAGTGGGATATGGAAGTGGAGTCTACAAGCTTTGAACTTAACTACTTGTGTTTCGAGTCCCACTTGAGCATCATAGGCTCACGGAACATTTGCATTGGAAAAAATCCCATGGATTTGGTTAGGTCAATTGTGGCACTTCTGTGTTGTGCGTACGTTTCCCACTGGCGGTGGTGGATCTCCTGGTATGCTCAAAGCTGTTCTTTGTAGTTGACATTAGAGGTGGCAAAAATACCTGTGTTAAATACCTATTTTTATAATACCAGTATGCAAAGCAATTAAAAAATTTCTTTTGAAATGGAACAGTGCTTCCGAGGATCAGTTCTGTGAGGATGTCCAGATTGCAGGTGATCAGAGGAGCCCACTGCTGACTCGGCAGCCACAGAGCTGAACTGCAGTGGGTACCACAATGGTCTGTGCAGTCGCATAACTCTTATGCCCACAACCGACTCTGCGTTAAAGGAGGGAAGCATAAGGAGAACTGAATATGGATTAAAAAAAAAAAAAAAAGTGAAAAAGCACAAAAGTTATGGTAATCCTGCCAGTTTACCTCAAGGTGCTCTTTATCACATCTGTAAATTGCATTAATCTGATTTGAATTCTAATGTACACATCAAGATGCTTCTAGTTTCTCAAAAGCCAGTGGTCAAAAGGGGGAATAGAGTGATGATTATCTCCAATTTAGCTCTTTTTTATGGAGAATTAAAAGTATCCACGAGGGCAATGTGAAAGTGCTTGCAAACCCTCTATTTCATCTTGTCATTTAGAAATAAAACAATTTATAAAAATAACTATTTTTAGTGCAAAATGTAGGAATTCCAAATATTTATTCCCAAAGGCAATTTAAAATCTATATTAGATGTATTTATTAACTATTAACTACATTTAATGTACATTTTGTCCCCAAACCAAACAAAATGTGATGGTTGTTCTAAAATGCATTTGTCATCGAAGTATTTTTGCTATGGCAGCCCAAGCGGACTAATTCAAATGACATAATTTGATATAATAAGTAAATTAAATATGTTACTTATTAATGGGAAAATGTAAAATTTTGTAATTATGTAATATATATTTACATACTATATTTATATAATCTTTAATATTCCTAACTAAAATAATTTTTTAAAAAAATTTAAAATCACTTTAGCATTACTTTGGAATTTAATATGCATTATTAACATTTTTCCTTCCCTTTCTTAAATGCTCCCTTCATTTCTGCACTCAGCTTCCAGAATAACCTTCCCAAACACATCTTTGCGTTCTTCCCCATCTGGCCGCCCCCCCGCCGCGCGGGATGTATTCTAAACTAAGAAATCTGGTTTTCACGTTTTTCAAAATTACACACCAACCTTTCCACTTTGCCCCAATACATGTGTGTTCTAACTCCTTCTCCCAATCTGGAGAACTGGTCTCTTACCTACGGGTTGTTGAATATGCCAGTTGCATTTCTGCTGCTGAGGCTTTGCAGGCACCGCTGCCCTGTTGTAAACCTCTTGCTCCACATAACTGCTTATTTGTGACCTGTTTTTCCCTATGAACCATGTCAAATCCTGAATACTCCAAAACACCGTTGTTGAAATGAAACTTCCTCCTCTGAACACCTGTGCTGCTCTTTGGGCATATGTTGTCCTGCAGTCTTGTATGTATCTCCACACGCACATCTAGGTCAGACTGTGGTATGACTTCCTAGCTGGACCTTAGACTTCTTGGGGACAGAGATGGTAGATATTTGGCAAATATTTCTTGATATGACAAAAGATTGATGTACTCTAGAATGGGGTATCCCTGATAGAGTTGTATTATTCAACCTGACTAGTCTCTGATATGTTTTTTTTCCTACTGTTTATTTCTTAACCCTCAGCTTGTTTTTGTAGTGGTTAAAAAGATGAGGCTTGTTTGCACCTCGCCCTTTGAATTAGTCTACTTGGGCTGCCATGGCAAGATGCCACAGACTGGGCGGCTTAAACAACAGACATTTCTTTTCTCACAATTCTGGAGGCTGTAAGTCCAAGATCAACATGCTATCAGGGTTAATTTCTTGTGAGGCTCTTTTCTTGGCTCACAGACAGCTGCCTTCTCACATGGCCTTTCTTCTGTGTGCACATGGGGAGAGAGAACTCTGTGTCTCGTTTTCTTCTTATAAGGACACCAATCCTGCCAGATCAGGGCCCCAACCTTATGACCTCACCTAATTATGTCTTTAAAGGCTCCATCTCCAAACACAGTCACATTGGGGATTAGGGCTTCAATAAATGAATACAATGTGAAGGCTGGGAGAGGAATTAGATCAAGTATTTCCCAGACTTTTGGATTTAACATACCATTAAGAATAATAAACAGCAATAATGATAATGAAGAAAAGATAAACATTAAGTGGACAACTTTATATTTTACTAAGTAAAGACATTAAAATACTTAAAAATCTTTATATTTTTCTTTCATGAAAGGAAACTTTTGTTAAAATTAAAATTAAAATTTATTTATTTTTTAAAATTTATTTTATTTATTGAATCAAAATCAATTATACATATTTTGGGGGTTGAACATTGAGATAGGTTGATTATATCAGTATTACTAGCATATATATTGTTACAAATCATAATCATTCTTTATGCCCCTTGTCCAATCTCTCTCCCTCCCCCATTCCCTCCCCCTCCCCCTCTAATTGCCCTAGATTTCTTCTCTCCTTCTGAAAGAACAATGGTTACTCTGTTAATTTGTTCAACAAATGAATTTTAGGGAACACAATTCAGTCCCTAACACCTTTCAAATTGAGTTTGTGTTTTTCTTTCTTGTTTTCATTTTTTTTTCCCACTTCGAGGAATGCTTTCAATATATTGTTTCCAGTGAAAAACTTATGATCCTACTTTGCAAGGAAAAAATACTATAATACTTTACTATAATGTATGTTTATGTTTACCTAAGCACAGAAAGAATAAGGACATATTTGGTTACTGTGGGATATGGAAGAGGGCTGTCCAATAGTTTTTTTCTTTAGACACTTTGTATTTAAAAAATGTTACAAGTATCATTTTAGAATTAAAAATAAAACTGTTCAGTAATACCACTCAGGTGTCCGGGTATACCCAATAGAAATGCATACACACGTTCACCAAAAGACAGGTACTGGAAACTTCAAAGCAGCACCACCCGTGATGGTCTAAAACTGGAAACTACCCAACTACTGTCCTCCCTGCTTTCTCAGCCTTTGGAGTTTGTGTTTATCAAAATAGCATTTTATTTCCCTTTGATTATAAAATGGTACTGCATCCTCCACCCCCCTCAACCCTGAAAAAAAAACACAATTAAATGAATTTATCATTAAAATCAAGAGCTGAAAGGTCCCAGCTACTGACTGGCAGTCAGGTTGAGACCCCAACAGTGCAGCTGTGTGACCTTGATCATGTTACTTAACTTCTTTATGCCTCAGTTTCCTCATGTCCAAAATGGGAAGGGTAACAGTGGTTTTACCTCACAGGAAGGTGAAGATTGTTGTAGGGGAGGTTAAGTCAGTTAACATCTGTAAAGCACATGGAACATTAACTATTACTATTGTTACCTGAGAAGCCTTCTATTTTAAATGTGTGTAGAGGCATGCGTGTCTCTATAGCACCCCAATCTGTCATATAACAGCACGGAAACATTATTTAATGCTTGTGTTGACTCATGGGTACCATATGGCTTTCAAAAAAGCACCAGCCAAGTCAGTAGAAGCACTGACAAAAAGGATTCTGGCGAAGGTCCCACATATATTACCTGCCACTAATGCCCAATTCCCCTGCGCTCAAAAATGTTAATTGAGAACTTAATATGCAAGATTATGGTCAGTGCTGTGGTAATGGTGTGTACAGTTATCACTGTGAGCACAAGAGAGGAGCTCTTAGGCTCAGGTTGAAGGAATTGTTGGCATCTGAGCAGACTTCTTGGCAGTGGTAATGTCTGAGCTGGACTATGAAGAATGAGTAAAATTTGGAAGTACGGTGCCTGTTACCACGGACATACTGAGTTGATATTGTTATCAGAAGAAAAGATTCAACGGTAATTTTTTTTTTTCCTTTTTGTCTTTTTCCGTGTCCGGCAACGGATCGCAACCCTCAGTGTCGCGTCCGTACAGGACCGGGACCGGCAACGGGATCGCAACCCTCGGTGTTGCTCCCGCACCTCGCTCAGCCAGTGAGCGGGAACCGGTCTGTATGTGGGATCTGAACCCTCGGCGGGAGCGCCGCTGCACTTCCCAAGCAGCGCACTGTAGCAGTGCGCCACCAGGCCGGCCCAGTTTTTTATTTTTATTTTTTTTTGGCAGTGAAAATTCTCTGGTATTAGAGTTAACAGCTGTGGAGAAGTTGAAGGCAGAGGATTCTTGCAAAAATAGCAAAAACCATGTCTTCTAAAAATAGTTCTAATTTTTAAATTGGTTTACTAGAGTCCGAATCTTATTTTTACAGAGACAAACAGGAAAAAGTAATCCCTTAGTTGATAATTTTTGTTCCCATCCAACGATGACTTTAATGTATTTATTTATTCAATGGATATTTTCTGGATACCTACTGTGTACCAGAGGACCGGGGATATAGTGAGGTACCGGTCAGACCCATGGTCCTTGCTTTCATGAGTGTATGGAAACTTGACGAAGACAGATTTAAAAAACAAGTGCGATAACTTATGATCGCAGAAGCACATGGCAGGAGTAGGTCGCAGAAGCCTTCTTTGAGGAAAGGATGTTTCAAATTAAATGATGAGTAGACATTAGCCAGACAAAGAAGGAAAGAGAACTTCTCAGGAATAGGAACAGAATGTGCAAAGGCCCGGCCTAGAGATGAGACATTGATGTTAAATTAAAAACAAAAAGCCTGTGGTGGCTGAGAGATGAGGCTGAAGAGGTAGGCTGGGGCCAGCTGAAAACATTCTAGAAAACCACTGAAAGGAGGTTGGATTTTAACCTGAGAGCAATAGGAAGCCTTTGAAGAGTTTTTAATGGGGCGCGGACATGATCACGTTTATGTTTTAAAATAATCACTATGAGTGCAGGCAGGAGAATTTATTGGACATTTACTGCACATTCATGTAAAACTCAAAAAAAAAAATCAACCCTTTTTATCTGAATCAGGAGACTATAAAAGCATAATAAAGAAAATTTCAAAACATGATAAAAAATTACCCTTAATTCTATCGCCTTAACTGCACTTAATTTCTTCTCTCTGTATCTCTTCTCCTTTGCATTTTTTTTCTCCTCGTGTATTGCCCCTTCTTACACTGTCCCAGTTGGTGCAAAGCCTTCATTGCCATGGCTAAATAAATCCCAGCTGTTACTCACCCTGGAGCATGCTACAGAGTTGCCAAAGTGAGAAGCATCTCGATTGTCAATCAATTTTCAGTGGTGGCTGTAATTTGTGACTTTGAATTTGGGGTTTATATTTGATAACATTGTTTGTTTCCTCTGTTCACAGTGACTTCATAATTGCAGCATGTCTCCCCACGCTGGCGGTGGCCCTGGCATCTCGTTTTACCTCAGATTCAATTACCCTGGAGCGTGACCATCTATGATAGTTTAAATTATTGTTTAGCAAATATTCCCTCCTCTCCCCTCCCACTGTGGGCAGAGTATACTCTGTCTCGTTGACTTTGGACTTGGCCATGTGACTTACGTTGGCCAAGTAGTAGATGTGCCGTGAGCTGGGGTCTTAAACGTGCTCGCACACTGGACTTGGATCTTGTGCTCCAGGGATCTACTCTGAAAAATGATTGTCCCAGGCAGCCATTGGTCTGGGGAGGATGAAGCAGGCCTGTACCCAACCCACATTCAAGTCTAGCCAACCTGCCCCTATCGTGGGACCCTTAGTGGAGCTCAGTCTAAACCCCTCAAGCTCAGCCAACATTTCGTCATACGACACTGAGTTTGGGCACTTTGTTCTGCACATTCTGGTGTAAGAGCTGACTAAGTTCATCATCTCTTTGATGACCGTCTCCCAGGGCTCCTTTAGTAAATTTTGTGTATGTCACAGAGTCTACATTTTAACAGTATATTTTAAATTAGTCTAGCCACTTTTACATAGCATAGTACTAAGCATTTATTCAACAATTATCATAGTAAACCTTTACTAGGGCCAGGCACTGAGGATTCAAGAGTGATGAAAAACACAGCCCCTGATCTCTCAGACTTCAAGGTTGAATGAGGGAGATGAGCTTAAACGACCATATAAATAAATGCATCATATAAATAAATGCATTATCTCAGTTTGTGATGACAAACCGAGATAAAAATCCCTTAAACACAGTTCTGCAAGTGCGCTAACTGGGAAACCTGGCCTAGGCTGGAGTCTGAAGCTTTGCCATGGAAACCTATGGGACCGAGTTCCATACTATCCACGCGGACGAGTACTAATACTAATACTACTAATATCAGTAATACATTTTTCAGTGGCCCTCTCTCAGTGCTAGATGCTGCTCTAAGAGCTTTAAAATGTTTACTTGTTTCTGTCGTTGGCAATTTAGCCCAGCAAAGAGAGGGGTGTGGCTGAGGCCAGCTGCTCTGGCTGAGGAAGTGGTACGAGGGTGGGCCTTGGACTGTGCGGGAATTCTGCACATCTGGGGCACTGAAAGCCACCCAGTGTTGCTGGAGGGCAGAGAGCCCGTGGGATGAGATAAAATGGTAAGAATGGCGGGGTCAGCCTTGGAGGGCCTTTATTGGCCTTGGTAAGGATTTTGATCTTACTACTGAGAACACTGAGAAGGCGATGGGATCGGTTAACATTTAGTACGGATGGTTCAGGCTGCTCAGTGGAGAATGAATCAGAAGAGCCCAAGGGGGGTGAAGGGAGAGCAATAAAGGGGATCTTGCAATAAACCAGGTATGAAATAATGGTAACTTAGACTAGGTGGTGAGCTTGGAAATGGAGAGAAGGGGACATATTTGAGTGGTGCTAAGAGATAAAATTTGCAGTTTAGTCATTTAACAGAGATGCTCAGTATTACTTATTAGATTCCCTGTTAATATCAACATTTTACACATATCTGTGTAATCCTCATATTAGGCTTCCCAGCAGAGGCACAAAATTTGGAGAAAGAAGTGGTTTTCTTATTCCTCTTTGGAGGATGAAGAGGCAACGTTTCACCTACCGTGAAGGGCAGTGCCGGTGGCATTGAAGGAGGTGAAGTGATGTAAACCTGACAAGTGCAACTGCTTAACAATTCCACGATTCACGTATTGAAAGCCCCATCTGTTTCTGAAATAATACCATTTTAGATTTCCACGAAGGAATCAAAGGCTTATGGGGAGAATACTGAACAAACCTGAAGGATGTGTTGAGTGCTGGGGCTTCCCGCGGTCGTTTAGGATGGATTTCATGTTGCCTTTCCAAGGTTTAGGAGGATACTCGGTGCTTCTCTGGGAACTAAGGGTCTGTTCACTAAATGTTCCCTAGTCTTAGAAGCTGCTCTTACCGAAGTGTAAGTGTTAAACCTAGAATGAATGCAAATTTCAGGGAGTCCAACTATATTGTGTGTGCCTCTTCCTTCTAAAAGGAAATCTGATTTTGGTTTGAAGTGCCTTTTTAAGATTAGCATATTTTAGGTGATAAGTAGGTTACAAATAGTTTGCTTCTGGTAGGTTTTTCTTGAACATTGTACAAGTTAAATTTTCAAATAGAATTATTTGATTATAATTATGAGATACCAATGTCATTTAATATACCTTTAATACAAAACTTTCTAAGGTAAGAATGGTAGTTTACTATTAAAATATGATATTTGTTATATAAATATTCAGCATCAGATATGAATGTACTAGTTTTCTATGGCTACTGCAACAAATCGCTACAAACTCGGTGGCTTAAAAACAAAACAGATTTATTCTCTTACAGTTCAGGTGGTCGTAAGTCTGAAATGAGTTTCACGGGGCTGAGGTCAAGGTGTGAGCAGGGCTGCAGTCCATCCAGAGGCTCTCGGCGAGAATCCTTTTCCTTGCCTTTTCTGGCTTCTAGAGCTGTCTTCCTTGCATTCCTTGCTCATGTTCCTGTCCTCCATCACAGCCATCGGCAGAGCATCCACACAGATTTCTTCTCTTCTGTATCAAAATCTCCCTCTGCCTCCCTTTTGTAAGGATGCTTGTGGTTACAGTTAGGGCCCATCTAGATAATCCAGGTTATCTTCCCATCTCAAAATCCTTAATCACATCCACTACATCCATTTTGCCAAATATGGTAACATCCACAGGTTCCAGGAATTAGAACCTGGACGTTTTGCGGGTCATTATTCAGCCTAGCACAGGAATAGAGGTAGTACTGCCCAGTTCCACCGACGGCTATAGCTTTGTGTACTGAGGCTGACTCAACAACTAGACGCTTTTTTAAAATTGTGGTAACACACACACCCACACAGTTTTCTGTTTTAACCAGTTTTAGACGTAAATTCAGTGGCATTAAGTACATTTACATTGTTGCCTAATCATCACCACCATCTTTTTCCAGAACGTTTTCATCTTCTCAAACTGAAACTTTGTACCCATGAGACAGTAACTCCCCGTTCCCCTCTCCCCAGTCCCTGGCAACCACCATTCTGCTTTCTGTCTCCATAAATTTTGACTTCTCTAGGTACCTCCTGTAAGTGGAATCAACAATATTTATCCTTTTGTAGACACATTTTTAAATGATCTTTTTTGAAAGTGTAGCTCTTAATACAAATACTCTCATATCATATCATATGTGGTATACTTGTGGGTCAGGGCAACATCTAATTTGAAAGTTAGATGCGACTAAAAATAGTCACCAGCATTCTTGGCCATTAGCATTTCCAGGAGATAATTGCTAGAATCAGCAGGAGGCCCTGACTTCTATCTCCCAATAAAGAGAAGGAATGTTAAAATTCCCTTTTTAAAAACAGGATTAATGTTAAGGGCAAATACTAATTGTGAAAACGTTTCCAGTTCTTCATACTTTACTTTTGTTTTCTCTGTTAAAAGAATCAGATGGGGATGGGATCGGCACAGGTGTGGAATAAACAGCTCTAAAGTAAAGACAGACTGTCCTAGTATTCCTCACACCTGGGGAACGCATGGGGCGATGATGGAAGCAGACATGTTTATGAAACCCCCTGACAACTGCTTCCCTGTGAGAGGAGAGATGAGAAAAGTGTCCTCGCTTTTTAACTAAACTATTTAAACAAGTGAAGTAGAGTGAACATGGTCCCCCTTTACATCTTCTTTTAAAAAAACTATTAGTGGTAAATCATTGGAGCTAGTGCATCCAAGTGTAGGTTATTTTGAAATAAAAAGCTGGTATCTATCAGTTGATTGATCGGCGACTCCTTCACTCAGTTCACTCATCACATGTGCACTGAGAGCCGACTTAGTGCCGGGCACTTTTCCAGCTCTGGGATTCAGCAGTAAACCAGACAGGTGAGGTCGCGGCCCCCATGGAGCTTACATCCTTTTGAGGTGGGGAGACGTAGATAATCAAAGAGGTAGCAAGCTGTCATTGCACAAGTTATGTCAGAGATGGTAGGTGTGGTGATGTAGCAGGAACTGTGCGGCTGGGGGTCGAGGGGTTCCGTGCTACATAGAGCAGTCCTGAAGCATCCAAAGAATGAGCCATGCTTCCACGAGGAGGAACAGCAACCCCAGTGGCCATGAAATGGAAAGAGCTGGGTGTGTTCCAGGAACAAGTCCAGTTTAGCTGCAGCAGTGAGAGAATGTAGACTAAGACAAGGTTGGAGAGGTCGGCTGCAGTCATGTCCATCTATCTGTCCATCTGTCTGTATTTATCCAAGCATCCATTTGTTTATTTACTCTCCCTGTCAAAAATCATTTAGGACAGCTTATAAAAATACACTTCACAGAATAAAACAAATAAATGAGAGAAGGGGAGGCCAACCAGCAAAATAGGATACAGCTAGGGGAAGGTTAGCATGCAAAACACACATCATGACACCTGCACAGTAAGAAAAGCGGTCTGCAAATTTAGTTCTGAGTTTCTTATCAGTCAAAGCCAAGAGAAATCTGACCAGTTGTGTGATTCCTGGTGTCCATGAGATAAAAGCAAACTATTTTCTTGGAAGAAGCACTTATTCTGTCCTGAGAGTTGAGGAAAACTTCTTATGGTATCTGTGGTGGTTTCGTATCGTGTCAGCTTGGCTGAGTGGAACTACAACTCCAGCATCTCCTTCCCTCGGTGGCTCTGGATAGAACTGGCTGAAATAGAGAGAAAGTGGTGTGAGAGTTAGAAGGCGGGAGCAGGTCAGCAGGTTTCACTCTCATAGGTCCGCAGGGTTGGACGTAAGGAGGGACAGACACAGCGGCTGGTTCCAGTGGTGTCTGCTGACTGTCCTGTCCTTCGTGCATCCAGCTCTTCTGCCTTACCACTGCCCTGAAGACGAGAGCAGCTCAGGTCCTCCCCCAGGTGCAGCAACAACAGCCTTCTACAGATTCTGCCTCTGCCTCCTAGGTGTGCCTGGCTTTCCAGCATGCCCTAGAAGCCCTGCACTGTCCATCTGCACCGGTGCTTCAGGAGGGCCTGTTGGTGACAGGTCTCTGGTCTTGCAACCCTCTGCTCCTTCCTCAACCATGTGATGTCCAACTCCTGCAAGAAATCACTTAGTCCATGATACTCATCCTGGTTCTGCTTCCCAGTCAGAACCTCACTGAGACATGGTCTCATGGGGGACAGTGGTGTGATGGAATCATTCCCATGGTGACTATGAATACCCGGGAATTTCTCAGACAGCAGGGGACATGCGCAAAACTGGATTGGCTACCAGGCCCAAGGGAGCAGAGGAGGACTGAGGCTGCTCCCTGGCCTGCCAACCTGTCACATTTTCCTACAGAGCTGCCAACTCAGTTCAGAACTCTTGAGCTGGAGGAGGCCACTGGGCACTTAGAAAGTAGCTGTTGTGACCAGAGAAACTGAATTTTAAATTCCAATTCATTTAAATTTAAATTAAAAAACTGATACCTTGAGTGTGTTATTGGAAAACTTTTAAGTATGGTTCAGCACAACTTGAATATGTGAATCTAGATTTTCAACTTTAAATTTTATGAAACCTAAAAAGGCAACAGGAAGACCAGGAGCCATAGGAGCCCACGGGAGGAGTAGTTAGTCCACAAGTTCTGCTGATCTGAGAATGAGCTAGCCAGGGAAGAGGGGAAAAGAAAGTTGTAGGCAGAGGGCACAGCATGTGCAAATGCCCAGAGGCATAAAAGAGGTTGACTCAATCAAGGGAACTGAGGAAAGTTCAAAGTACCCAGCACACAGGGTATGAGGGCAGAATGGTGAGACATGGGGCTGGGGAGGGAGGGGACTGGGTGACAGATATAGAATCACCCCAAACCTAAGGACACACTGGTCTTCTTCAAACACTGCCTTCATGATATCAGGCCTTTGTTTAGAAATCTACTGTAGGGGAGTTCTGGTCAAGATGGTGGAATAGACAGTCCCAGCATCACTCTCTCCCACAAATCAACCAACTTACAACCTTAAAATGTAACATGAGACAAGCGGGGGCCTCTGGAGCTCAGGGGAAGAGGAGGAGAGACCTACGGAGTTCATGAAGGAGGGAGAAACCACAATGAGAGAAAGAAAAAACCGCTCTGAGAGTTTCGGGCCGTGGCCACTTTAAGGCTAGAACTGCTGAGCGCATGGAGCAGGAGCCCGCAGGAGCCGCGGCTGTGCCCTTCAGATGGAGCTGCTTGGAGGCGGCAGGGAGAAGAAGGCCTTGGTGGTCCCCAGGACAGCAAGACCACTAATAGGGTTCCCATGGACCCACGCAGGAGCGAGGAGCCAGAGCAGTGGAAGTGAGTCATCACTAGGGACCGGCGCAGGGCCCGTCCCATGGGAACTGTGTGGAGCACGGGCAGTGGGGGAGACGGGCCCACCAGGGGAACACTGGGACACAGCAAGGACAGCTGACCCACCCCCCAATCAGCGCAGGACCACTCAGAGAAGACTGGTCGGGAATACAGAATTGCATGGGGTGCATTTTGATGAAAAGACTCAGGCCCAGATCAGCGATTCTACACAACCCAGGTGCACCGGGTCTCTGGAGAGCCGCGAGTACCTATAAGGTCAACCATTAAACTCTGAGCTGCACAAAAAGCCTTCCCTAGGGAAAGAGCAGCAAAGCAGCAATTTAGCTCAACCACACAGCTCAAATACTGGTTCCCACAGGAAGTTCCCCCATTTTAGAAGTAAGCAAAGGACAAAAAATTAGTTCTGGCAAAGGCACACCACCAGTGCCTTGAGGCCTGTCTGGGAACTGGAGGTTTGGAGCCAGGGACGGATCCCCACTCCCATATCCAGGCACACTGCTCTAGGGCCTCAGGGCCTGCCTGGGGACCCAAGGCATGGAGAAGGGGACTGGACCCTCCCCCCACAACCAGGCACACTGCCAGCACCAAGGAGCATGCCAAAAACATCACCTCCACGTGGGTGGCCCACCACAGCCACCACAGTAACCATGGCTGCCGTGAAAGCAGCTAGACACCACAACCACCATGCAGATGGTCCTCCAGCCACTGGAGTGCATTCACACAAGGAGAGTCACCAGCAGAGAGAAAGAAAAGAGGATGTCTCTCTCCATAAAGCCCATTCCAGAGCGACAGAAGAAGCATCTGCTCTACGATAAAATTGGGGGACCTGATCACACCTCTCAGCATTGAACAGATTACCTAGGCAACAAATCAACAGAGTAACCATTATTCTTTCAAAAAGAGAGAAGAAATCTAGGGTGATTAGAGGGGAGGGGCAGAGGGAGGGGAATGGAGAGAGATTGGACAAGAGGCATAAAGAATAAGTACGATTTGTAACAATATATATGCTAGTGATATTGATTTGATCAACATATCTCAATGTTGAACCCCCAAAATATGTATAATCAATTTCGATTCAATAAAAATAAAATAAAATAAAATAAGTTTTATGAAACCAAAATACATATCAACTATTTCTGATGAATATTTATAGTTCAAATTCAGAGGGGCTGTGAATATAAGATAAATTCTGCATTTTGAAGACTTTATATGAAAAAAGATCAATAAAATACCCTAATTGTTTTTAGATAAATATTTTGGGTTAAATATAATATATTAGCAAAATTTCATCTGTTTCTTTTTACCGTTTTACAAGAAA
This sequence comes from Galeopterus variegatus, assembly GCF_000696425.1. Lineage (NCBI taxonomy): Eukaryota > Metazoa > Chordata > Mammalia > Dermoptera > Cynocephalidae > Galeopterus > Galeopterus variegatus. The sequence goes on along the minus strand of NW_007726624.1, from coordinate 204,002 downwards.
ATTTAAATTGCCTACGTGGCTGGTGTTGCTTTTCTGCTGGACAGGGCTGCTCTGGAACTCGAGGCAAGGCCCTGGATGAGATGACGTATTTGTTACTTGTTCATCTTTCTGTCATCAGTAGGGACCGAATTACCTCCTGGAAACGTGGCTAGGATTAGTCCGACACTGTGAAGAGGTCCTGTACCTATGGTCTACTGGGTCATCCAGTTTGGTCAGACATTGTCTGTATACCGTGGGGAATTTTCTTCACTAAATCTATGCCATGAGTGAGAGACAAAAATGTAGTCAACTGAGAGATACGTTTCACGATGGAGGCAAAAAAAGGATGTTGTCGGGAAAATACAATAGTCTGGTCAGGGCCCGCGCCTCCTGTCCAGTTGGGTGTGATTTTAGCACATCCTTTGTAAGCAAAGTGTGTGCGTGCGCGCGCGTGTGTGCATGTGTGTGCTTGCGTGTGTGTGTGCTTGCGCGTGTGTGCGCGTGTGTGTGCTTGCGTGTGTGTGTGTGTGCTCGCGTGTGTGTGCGTGCATGTGTGTGCGTGTGCTTGCGTGTGCGTGCATGTGCATGTGTGTGCGCGCGTGTGTGTGCGTGTGTGTGGAGTTAGTGTGCATGTGCACTAATGTATCTTTTTAGTTGAGAGTGTTTTAGTGAAGCAGGCGGGTGAGCACTGGCCTTGTGCATCCGCCTGGCGCAGCCATGCTTTTCCGACCTAGGGCTTCCAAGGCCCTTTTGGCCAGTTCCCTAGGTCATAGACCTGCGTGAAGGGGTCTGGTGACCCAGCCTGGTGTGTGTGGGGTCTGGTGACCCAGCCTGGCATATGAAGGGTTTGTGACCCAGTCTGTGAACAGGCTCGAGGGGTCTGTGAGCTCCAGACCCAGCCCTAGCTCAACAATCAGCCCAGGCGGAGCAGGATTACCGGCAGGTAAAAGAGCCCGACAACTGGCATGGTCGCCTAGCTTTACTGATGTCCATCTCACTTTTATTTTTTTGTTGGGGAATTTAAATCTCCATATTCACTGCTTCTTAGGACAGAGTTTGTGTTTAGGGCAGCTTTTGTCTATGGGCCTGAGAGTGATCAGGACTCTGTGGAAAAATCTCCAAGTTCTGGGTATAAAAAAGAAAAAGAGGCCCAGGACATTTTTATAAACACGGATGTTAAGTAAGCACAAATCATATGCAAATGAAATTCCTCCGAGCATGTAATATTGAGTTTAGAGTTGAAACAGCTTTGGTAATACCACTGCGTTAATTGGTACTTGCGAGGGTCAAGCCCAGGTGCTTGTAAGAATAAGAACACAGCTGGTGTGACTTCTAAAACTTTCTGCGTTCATCCACAAAGATTTTTGTTGTCCCATCAGGCCCGGGGCCCTACTTAGTGGTTGGGGGAAGGGGTTGGAGGAATTAGGAAGGTAGGGATGGGTGAGGGGTGGCCGTGGGGTCTGCTCTCTGCTTGGGTCTCCAGCACTGTCACTGAGCTAGAAATCAGTGATCGGAAAAGCACTGCCCTTAAGGTCTACGTGGAGGCAAAATAAACATAAGCCAAAGGAAAACTTTAGAGAAAAAGAAATGACAACACTTAAGAGGAGCCTGGGTGTTCCCTAACGTCACTAACCATTCACTGGGTCTCCTTTTGGTTCATCTCATTTTTTAAAAAATGTGAGTATTAGGCTCCCGGCACCCGCCAGCCCCCCACCTCCCCCTCAAAAAAATGTGAATAAGAGTGAATGAGGAATCGGCCATCAGGGTTGAGGGGGAGTCACTTATGATGAATGATATAGCTCTTTGTGGAAAGTGCTTGATGTTACAATTTTAAACTTACTTCACCGAGGATTTCAAGCAAAAATATACCCTTTTATCCATGTGCTTCAGCCTGTCTGGCTTCTCAGTTCGCCTGGGCCCTGGAGGGTTACAGAGGCCACTCTGGGGAATAGATTATTGACTTGTACTAAAATGTTATTACCAGAAATGGTAAGGTGGGGTCAATTCTAGAGGAATAAAATTGTTGTTAATCCCAGTCACTTGGAAGAGTTTTAGCAAACACAGAATTGGAACTATGGGAGTGTGTTTCCCCCAGTCATTAATAAACAAATCAGGTTGGCAAAGGAATTGTTTTCTTCGGTCCACTGTGCTTATCTGTAAGGCGTGGCCTCCTCTCCTTTCTTCCTGATTATGGGCTGCAAGTCTACCTAGGGAGGCATGCGCACCCTTAGGAAGTTAGAATACTGGAAGGCTGGCTTGGGTATTGGCTTTTAACTATGGGCATTTTGCAGTTTTGCATTTTCTGTAAGGGGAGGGAGAGGCACTATGAAACTGTTTATTTCACCCGCGCTTACACCTCTTACTGAGGAAATAGCATCCAGTGGTTTTCAAGGTAGAGTGTGTGCACTGTGGGAATACAGAAGAAAAATGTTAGAATTTCTTTTTCTGTTCTTATCTCATCCCCCTTTTATCTATTTTTTTAGCCTATGTTTTATACCATACCTAATATACTAGTAAAGGTTCACAATCCCTTATCCAAATCCTGGTATCTAAAAAGATGTGAAAACCAGAAGTTATTTTATAGTTCATCTGGTGACTAAACCTGAACTGACCTGATCTGACGTGTCGCTATTTATAGCCTTTATTTAATGCAAGTAGTGCGAATAATCAGAATAATCATGCATTTTTCTGTAGAATCTTAATGTGTTTCATTGTGTGGTGCTGCCCTAGACCCCTACTTGGGGGTGTTACATAATGTATAGTATGTGCACCCTATTTTCTTGCTAAAATTGGAAAGATCTGAAGCACATTTGGTCCTGAGGATTTCAGATAAGTATTTGGGACATGTAGGTGTATATCATTTATAAATAAATAAATATGCATATGTTGAGGGTGCAGTCTCAAAAGTTTTTGTTTTTTGGGTTTGTTTTTTTTAACTGATAGGAGAATGTGATCAAAGAATCTTGGAGTCTGCTACACCAGACCACGGTGACTCTGACATTGACCTTATCAGGACCTGGGCCTCCTAACTCATCAGGCAGGTGAGGCTGGGCTATTGATTCCACACCTTGGTCAAAGACAGGTAGGGAAAAGGACAGAGGTGAAGTGCAAACCACAGACGAAAAGAATAAAAGGATCTATGTACCTTTGTCAGAAAAGCCTCATTGCCTAGAGCCTGACCAGATGGTTCCTAGGAGGGGGGACTCAGGGCTGAATTCTAGAAATTAATATTTATTTTCTAGCCATGTAAAATATTGTGATTTTTGGACACAATTAATGGAAACAGTTATTCATATTTTAAATGAGAGAGAGACCAGGAATGTAGGCCTGTAAATAATGAATTAAGTAGAGATTTCCAGTTTCTTAACTATCATAATGTAATGATGAAATCACAGTCACAAGAAGAATCAAATAATTTAAGACAGTGTGAACAGGCGGTACAGCGTCCTCAAATGTTTTTAATGAGCTTCCCTCAGCTTTTTCATAAGTTGTCGCAATGCTAATTTTATATTCAGAGCCTAAAAGAATAAACTTGGTATACAATTCTGAAGCATTTTTGCCGACAAACTTTTGCATTTGTCTTTGTGGCCAAGATGCAAAGATACAGTAACTTGAGTCCTTTCTGCTAAGGGGCTTGGACATTTGTCGTGGTACTTACTCCACAGTAGCAGAATGCCTGTGCCGGGTTTGCTCCTGGAGTTTTTCGGTCGACTCTGGGGACACCGAGTGTCACTCTGACTGCAGTAAGTAATGCCAGTGGCACAGGTAGATGGATCTGACAGGCCCGGGGACTAACAGCATCTCAGTCGCCTTTCTCCAATGAAGGCTATACATCAGCACTTGGAATCTGCTGGAGCCGAAGAGGGTGACAAGGGAATAACATCCCTTTCTCTTCCATCGACAGGGGCAATAACTCCTCATTCCCTAGGGACAGATTGTAAAAGCCAATAGCCAGGAGCTGTGAAGCAGGGAGGGTAGAAGAATTGAAAATTAAAGAGGGAGTGGAAATTTTGCGTGAGGCTTTAGTGAGATGGAATAAACCATCAAATGTCAGTCTTTTAATTGCCTGGTTGTTGATGTGGGGGTTTGCAAATGTTCTTTTTGATTGCTTGTTTCAAGATGATTGTTAAAAGTCATGTTTATTACATAAATGTGGTTTATGCTTTATATGTCTATTTTACTAGTGAATGTTATAATATGCTGATACTTAATATCTGGATTTTTTTCAAGTCATTGTTGAAAAGTTCTTATTGACAATGTATTTTCAAATATCCCTCTGAAGAAAGATGTGCCAAATGCATTAGACTGCCTAAACTGTTTAATCTGATGTCTTTATTTCTTCTGGCCTACCTGTGTGTTTATCGCAGCTGAACATGAGGGTATTCAGCTTATGCATATCACATACAATATTTTTCAGCAGTTAATAAGAATTTCTATTTTCAAGTAACCTTCAAAATAACTTAAGTGCCCTCTGGACATAGTCTTCTAATGGCAACCAATGATAAACAGTTCTTAAGGTCTGTCGTATCAACGAGAGCTTCACATTCATGACACCACATGAATAAATGAGTTTTGGGGCCCAAATGTTGCTTTGAATTAAATGTAGCACATAAAAAAAGATTTAACTTTTTAGAAAATCATACCATTTGGAACGGATGCCTTTGAACCCTGACTGCTTTATAGGAAACACACTTATTTAGTTTTAAAGTAGGACTGGTGTTTAGTTAAATCTCTTTTGGACTCAGTTCACTGAAGGTGACAGAAGTACTCACTCGAGCTCAATGAGAAGTAGACGCGACAGTAAATTTTTCAGGCAGCGACAGGAGATCTTGTTATAGGAGTCAGAACGGGGGTCAGGGCAGAGCCTGTTGATGATTGAGGAAAAGAGAAGTAAATTCATTCTGCTTCAGGCACTTTGTCAAGTGCCAGTAGCTTACCATTGAGAACTAGTCACCCGTTCTAGTCTTACCGCCCTAGAGGTCACTCATTTGATATAAATCATAGCACTGCATAGGCGCAGCAACCTATTGCCACTCGGGATGAAATAAAAAAGAGGAATGCTGCTTTCGGAATGGAAATGACTACGAATATCCCACCACATGTTGCTGTTTAATGCAATATGTGGTTAGATATTGATCTCCCGAATCAAGTCATTAAAATGTGCAGTTTTTGTTTATTGGAATGAAGCAATTAAATGGTTCAGCTATGCCAGACCTTACCTTTTCTGATGAAAACTATTGATTTCTTGCCACAGCTTTATAAGCGACAATGTTTTTGATTACTCTTGACAAACCTCCTTGGAGTGTTAATTAAAATTGTACCAGATGAGCAGGTGTGGGAGATCATTAGATCGCCCGGATCACACATCTATGCTTCATATTCTGCAGCCTTGCATAATGAATAGGGCACAAGAGGGGAAAAACAATATCTTCATCAGCAGAATTAGCATCTTCACTTTTTAAAAAACTAGGTGACATTACATTTTATAGTGCAGATGCTTTTGAATCATTGGCTCACTCCTACCACTACATTTGATCAAAATTTGATTTTTATGTCTTGCTTTAATTTTTTCAGTATTTAATGAGTTGTTGTTTTTGTTTCTGAGGTAGCAAACATTTAAACACATATTTATACAGAAAATTGAGGAATCGAATAAGGCTCTTCCAGGGCTTATGCAGATGAAGTCATGAATATTAATATGATTCCATTTAACACTTTAAAAAATCCCCTCAGTAAGATATCCGCAACATGATTTTTGAAAATATTTTACTGTTATTTTGGGTACCTGCATGAAATATGCTTATTTAGAAATGTGCTCTCTTGAAGCCTGCATTTTGTTGATTTATAATTGCCCTTTTTCTTGTGGGTATTAAAAGATTGTTTCATTTGAAAAATTAAAAATATTCAAGGAAAATTTATAAAATCAGAGCAAATAATATTTAAGATTTTGAGAAATGAATTTTCTTTACATTCAGTTATTTGTTATGAAATATGATTTAATTATTGCTTCATTAATGTAGGCATTGAAGTGGACTTTTTTCATTTTTGTATAATGTGCAGAATTTAAATAATTGAAATTAGATTTAAAATCCTCTGTGATCTAGTGTCTATAGATAGCAAGGCAGCCTTTATTTCTCAGATTCGTAGGCCCTGAAAAGAACTTTAAGAGGTCATCTAATCCAATCCCCTGCTGCCAAAGTAGCTGTTTAAAAATGCACTATTTTTCATTAGTCCAGAATTTTAAAAAGGATTAATGAATTTATATATGTATTATTTACAATGTTCTCATCATGTGTATCTAACTGGAGCTAACTGTTAGACTTTGAAATGATAAGTTTTGTGTGTGTGTGTTTTAAAATTTCAGCTTCTCTGAGAAGAATGATTTATGGTTTGCAAAGTGGTTTTTTTAAATTTATATTCTTTCATTTGAGCAGCAACCGAGTCTTATGTCTCAGGAAAATGCCTTATAATTTTTTGTAATGAACCTCTGGCTCAGTTTAGTCAACTGACTTAGTAATATTTGTATGTTCTAATTATTTGAAGCCACATTGTTGTTTCATAGCTATTATGGATAGCTTCTAGAGAGCATATGTAAACCCTAAATAGTTATTTGTATTTTGTTGGTAAACGTTTGTATTTCGTAGGTGAAATATAAAGTTCAGATATGTGCTTCAATCCAATTTTTCAGTAATAACTTTTAATCCGCTATTTCTAACAAGTCCCCAAATAGTATTTGTGCTCTACCAGCCACTTAAGCAAAATATTACAAATACTAAACATACAAATCGCTTTGTAGAATCTTGAAATTCTAATATTAGAAACTATATTTGCTATCTATTTCTGCATAACAAACCACTGCAAAATAGTGGTCTAAAACAAGAAATTATTCATTTTGTTCATTAATCTTCAGTTTTTTTTTTTTTTGTCCTTTTTTGAGACCAGCCGCACCGCGCTCAGCCAGTGAGCACTGTGAGCACACTGGTCATCCCTATATAGGATCCGAACCCGCGGAGGGAGCACTGCTGTGCTCCCAGCGCCGCACTCTCCCGAGTGCGCCACAGGCTCGGCCCATTAATCTTCAGTTTGAGCAGGGCTTACCTCTGCTCCATGTGGCATCAGCTGGGAAAGCTGGACTGGAGGCTGGAGGATCTGTCTTCAAGACGGTTCATTCAGATGGTTGGCAGGTTGGTGATGAATGTCATCTGGAAACTCAGCTGGAGCTGTGGGCCAGGGGCTCTCTAAATGGCCTCCCCATAGGTGGCTTGGGCACCTCCCAGTGTAACAATTGGGTTCCAAGACTGAGCATTCTCAGAGAACAAGGCAGAAGTACACGCGTTGTAGAATACTAACCTCAGAAGGCACTTAGCATTATTCCCACCTTACTGTTGATTGAGGCAGTGATAAAGATATTCTCAGGTTCAAGGGAAGGGGACATAGTCCCCACAACTTGAAGGGAGAAGCACCAAGGTCAGAGTGTCAGAAGAGCTTGTGGAATGAGACATGTTATGGCCATCTTTGAAAGACACGATCTGGCACAGAAACCATTTGTTCAATCCCTTAGTATAACATATATTTTTTGGGATATGGCTTAATTTGAGAGATGTAAAAAGTAAATAAAAAATGGGCTTTCTGGTTAGCTCACTCAGTAGAGAGTGGTGCTGATAACACCAAGGTCAAGGAGACAGGTCCCCATACCAGCCAGCTGCAAAAGAACAAAACCAAAAAAAAAAACCCAAAAGTTAAAAGAAAAACCAAACATGATTCTAGTTTAACTACAGCTATTCTTTAGAACAGTACACTTTAAATTATGTTTTATTTCAGAGAAAAGTGCATAAAGATAGGCCATTTTTAATGAGATGATAAGTATAAATGCACTTTGAAGTCTACAATCTGTAATGTAAGATACAATGGGAAATAATGACTATTATTTTTTTAAATCAAAATAATTATTTAGTCCACATCTATTTCATCACCCTTGGAAAGTCAGTTAAGTTCTGACGAAAAGGAGCCACATTGTTTCAGAAAATTATGTCTATTTGGTCCATTTTTATGGTTGTTGTTTATTGTTACATTAGAAATTCATAGTGTTATTTGCTGTGACCATTGTGTTTGATATTTGCTATAATATGAGATTGTTGTATCTCAGAATTACATACCTGGGATCTTTAAGAGTTCTTTCATTCACCTGATAAATATTTATTATGCTTCTATAATGTGCCAGGTACTGATCAAGGCACCTAAAAAATTGCCCTTAGAGTGGTACCTTCAAAGTACACAATAGTACACGTAAATTTCATTTACCAGATATAATAGAGAATACATTCCTAGTAATCGTCTCTGTACTCTTTACTTTTGAACTATTGAATAGAATTTCTTTGTTTAATTTGTAACCATGAAAAAAATTAGGAGATAAAGGAAATTTTTAGAAGCTATTAGACAGTTTGTGTTGCTCTTGGTACATAATCCATAAATGGGACTTAGAATTTTGGGGTATAATTTGTCCAATAAAACATGGAGAACTGTCTCAAAAAATAACTTATTTAGCTATTTATTAATGTATCTTAAAAAAACATAGTGGGGCCGGCCTGGTGGCGCACTGCTACAGTGCGCCGCTTGAGAGCGCGGCGGCGCTCCTGCCCAGGGTTCGGATCCCACGTACAGACCAGCCGCTCACTGGCTGAGCGAGGGGCGGGAGCAACACCGAGGGTTGTGATCCCGTTGCCGGTCACGAAAAAAGACAAAAAGGAAAAAAAAAATAGTGTTGTGGGTCCTTATTTGCCAATATAACAACTTCATATAATCAATTTTCAGTTGTAAATTGTCTGATGATCAATTTTCAACCAACATTTATTGAAGCATCACATGCTACTACACACCTTTGCATGCAGAATCTCCTTTAATCCTTAGAAGAAATTTATGAAAATATATTAATTTCCACATTTCATATTAGTCTATCTGGTTGTCCTTATTTTCTTTTTTCCTGTGGGCTTTTTCTTACTTGTTTTGTGCCACCCAAGAAAAAGAAGGAAGTGCAGCAATCGTGGCACTTGTTAGAACCACATGTTATCTAAGTCAAGTGTCCAGGGTTATAGAAATCATAAAATTTCTGCCCTTCATTTCTGCTGTTCAGTGAGATTTGGCAGGACTTCAAACACAAGAGGTATCATTATGTCTCCAACATGAACAAGAATCTGAGATCAAGTTGTTACATATACATTATCTAGTTTCTATGTCTTCCGCACTAAAGTGAACTTCCGTTTACTAAAGCATGTTTAAGCTGACATAGTAAAAAAAATCAAAAAACCCCGGAGCTGCATTTTCATCTTGAGCACTCCCAGCTTGGTCGCCCCCTCGTCCCCCAGTTTCACCCGGGCGGCTGTGACAGCAGTGACAGCAGTGGGTGCGAAGAGCTCCAGAAGTGCAAATTGAGCATTTCACAGATGTTCCAATAAAGCCAAACTGGCTGGTAAGCGAGTCGGGGCAGATTTCTCAGCCCTTCCTTTGCTCTGCAGGGTACGCACTGTGCTTATGCAATCCTCACACACAGTCATGATGATTTGTTTAGTTCTCTCTCTTGTCTTGTAGTTGCTTTTCTCACTCTGGAATAATTCTGCTTCATGCAACAGCTGGATGAACCGGAGGGGGCTGCTTTGCATTAGAAAGTAAACATAACGTCTACACGGTGTCACATCACGCAGTGGTTTGTGCAAGGGGAGGAGAATGCACTTGCAAGGAATAATGTCTCCTCAGTTCCTTGGTGAGGTTCTCTTTGGTGGTGTTTTAATGGCTTGTTTGTCAGACACGTTGCATATTAAACAAGCAGAGCCTGGATTCTCTTAGGAATCGAGATACTCTTTATTCTTTTCTCCATATTGAAAATCGTTCCTGTCAGCCCACGCTCTCCAAGCTGCCTGGAAGAACTTTGGCATAGTTTTCCTAACCTTTCCAACAGTAAAAGCAAAACTCTCCTTTGATAAAAAAGCCAGAGGACTTTGGCACGTAGCCATTAAGGATGCAGGCGACTCGGCTGCGATCTGACGGAATATTGCACAAAACACTGAAAAGTTCTCTTTAAGGTCCCCAGAGTGGGCCGAGGCACTTGTATTTAACATACATCAACTGTCACCCGGCGGCAGTCAGTGTTGAACTGAACACAATGGAACATCCAGATGGTCCAAACAAAGCGAACAAATGTTCACTGCTATTAAAAGCTGTTTACATCAACTTCCAGGATTTCATGTAGTGAAGTTTATATTGTGTCACCACTGAGGTGCTTGGCTCTGTCCGCAGCCACGACCGGCCTTTTAGACACGCCTGTTGCTTGTGGGCTGGTGTCCGCAGCACCGAGGGGAAAGCGAAGTGGACTAGTAAGTTAGGAAGCTGAGTAACGTCAACTAGTCGTGCAATTTCAGATGTTTTAAGTAACGTGGCCCTTCTGTTTTATTGGTCATCTATTGCAGCCTCAGCTCCAGACCCAACAAACACAAAACAGGCCCTGTTCTCCAACGTCAACTAGTCGTGCAATTTCAGATGTTTTAAGTAACGTGGCCCTTCTGTTTTATTGGTCGTCTATTGCAGCCTCAGCTCCAGACCCAACAAACACAAAACAGGCCCTGTTCTCCAATGGGGGTGTGTCATGGAAGGATAGACGAGTGACCGCTATCTGTCTCTGCAGACGGGGCCTCCGAGTCTCGCTGGCTCTCACTGGGGATGTTTACTCAGTAATGGTTTTGTTTTCTTCCTGAGAGACACTGTGATATCAGGTCCTGTCTTACTGGGGATTAATATACATGAGCGATAAACCTACATTTTTCTGTCTTCTTCCTTTGACCTCTTTATGACGTCTCCTTTACAAGTTCCAGATGTTGCCATTAATAACAATACTAATATGAATGATGTCCGGCCTATTTCTTGTTAAAGAAAAAGCTAGAAAAACTGTTCTTGTATTCAGTTTGTTAGTCACCATCAATTTCCCATGTCATAACATACCTAAACAAATGAGTAAACACTAAAAGCATACTATTTTATTATTTGAACCACAATTCAAAGTATAACAAGAGCAGAAAGACCCTCACACATGCAAGCTCAATAATTAATTTAAATGATTATTTTCTATGTAAATAGATGATTTTAACACAATTTTATATCATATTTGAGCTATATTTTACACATTTAAAAAAATGTTGGTTTTCATTTTAATCATTGAGCCTACTGTAATACCAATACCTCACATTTTTAGAACAGGTTACAATTTCCAGGGCTTCATCACATACATTATTATCTCATTTGATTGTCAAACAGTCTTGTGAAGTGGGATGACAAGGGATTCTCTCTGTTTTTGGTGTTATCAGCACCACTCTCTAACCAACTGAGCTAACTGACCAACCCTAAAAAATAATTGTACATCATTGTATCATTTTAAAATTATTAAGATTCAAGTTTTTAATGAAGTATTTTTAATGATGGGTTACCTCATAAATTATTAAACTCAAATGTTTAAAAAAATATGATTTGTTGGCTTTATTTTCTCCAGAAATGAACTTTATTTTAAATTAAGATCAAGATGGGTTTCAAACAGTGTCATAAGCCATGACACAGAACTGAATTTTACTGATGAAATGTAATGTCCTCAAAGAAAGATTGATGTAGGCTCTTTACAAGCACAGTAAGAATGGGTTCATCTCTATGGCACGTGGAAACTTTCATCTTCACAACTGTTCTGGTAAATCGGATCATTTCAATAAATTTGGTAAGAGGCAGATTTTGATCTCCTGTATTTTTATAGGGTTATAGACCTAATTTGCATTATCACATGAGATTCAAAGTTTTAGCTTCCATATTTAAGTTTAAAGAGAATGTATTGTCCATAAAAAGTCAACCTAGGACAGTATACGCCAAGTACACCATGATATCAACACTCAAGGAACAGGATGGCTCTCCCTAGAGAGATTTAAAAGTTTGAAGCTTTTCACTGGTAATAGTTTTAAGTGCTGTGTCAAGAAGGTAGCAAGACAGCAATGAAAATATCATATGCATCTCTAAAATTTTGATTAGGGAGATAATTTTATTGGTTGTTGGTCTGTGTAGTATTTTTCATAGATGTCTCGGAGAGATTGGATACGTTCTTGAAAATATGGACAGTACAGATGTTAAAATAAAATGCAACAAAACAAGAGCCTCAGCTTTTGCCAGGGGTCAAGCACTATGCCAGCATTAGACGGGCCGTTCCAAGCCTGTCTGTCAGTCCAAACTCAAGCTGCTCCATTTCCTGTTTATGCCTGTGCAGAGTTCCACATCCGGGCGAGCTTGCCTTCAGCGACAGGTTTTTCCGCACACCCCAGGAGATCTCTTCCTTAAAATGGCTCATTATTTATCATCTAAGTAAGCCATTGGAATTTTGTTAATTCCTGTTTTACTTAGCACATGCAAAATGCTATCATTATCTAGGAGAAGATAATGTTAACTTATAACCGTTACCCTGAGTACTAATTAAGTGACCTTTGCAAAACAAACCTGGTCAGGGAGTCTATGAAGCAGATAAGATGAATGCCAAGTTTACTGCCTTCCAGGCCTTCGGGTATATAACCTGAGGTTAACAGCAGTGAAAACCTGGCTAATTATTTGAACACGTTCTAGCACTTTATCTTTGCTAAATTGCTCAAAATATAGAAATCTCTTTGGCTTTGGCCAAATATTGAGTTAGCTACAGTTAACTGGGATCTTCCTCATTCATTTCACTCGTTTCTACCTCGTAGGTATCCAGATTCATCATTTCTCTCGTCCCTTACCCTTACTTTGAGAGATTATGATAAACTAGCTCACCCTCAGGTGTAAATGACACTGCTTAATAGTCAGCATTTCCTAGGGTTACTTGTATTTTAAAGATAAAAAGCTAAGCTACAAAAATAAAATTCTGGAATTTTGGGCTTCAGTTTGCTTGGCAGAAGAGGTATTTCTGGGGGAAGCAGAAACATTCCAGCACCCCTATAGTCATACCAGCTAAAAAATTGTTCTTTCAAGCCAGATCTATATTACGTTCTCTTGTATTCATTTGACGATGTGGTATATTTTTTTAAAAATTCAAATTTAGAGATAGTCCATGTTTAGACTATTTAGTGAGAAGCTACCCATTTAAGGTTTCTATTTTTTTCCGTGAAAATGTTTTGATGACCTTGTTTCTTAATTAATCACAACAGAAGGAATATCTTGTTTTCCTTTTCTTTTTATTCCTTCTGAAACATACTAATCTTTTGAAACATTTTTGAATTACATAAAATTATTTTTATGAATGTTATATTTTCTTTTAAATTCTATTGACTTTTAAAAAAATACCTATTTTTAAACAAGAAGTTGAATTGCATCCCAGTTTTCTTTTTTTTTTGGCAGCCGGCGGTTTGGGGCCAGTTTTCAGTTTTCCTCTGTTCACTGACCCCTGTAAGCTGGTTATGGGTATCCTGGGCATCAAATGCCACTCAGGTATTTTGGGAATGAAAGTATAGAGCGTGTAATATAAATGCTAATAGGCTATTGTTAAAAAAGCAGACGAAACTGAACATTCTGATTAAAGACCGTTGCTTATAATGATTTTGATTCTATGACATTTGCAATATTTACGTGTAGCTTCTGCCTTAATTATTACACTAAGAGAAACATTTTTGCTTTGTAGTAATTGATGGAGAAATCTTTCAATACATTGCACTCTGATTTATAAAAGAGCACAAGATTAAAGTTGGGAAGATTGTGTTAATCTGACACAGGTCTCCATGTAACATACCTGATACATGGCACGATCACAGTAAACATATAATAAAAAGTCAAGGGAGTATATCCCATTAGGGCTGAAACATATCCAAGTCTCAATATAAGATTTTATGGATTTGAAAAGCTGTAGCAAGAAAATTACTGTACCTTGTTGTTGTTTTTACTGGGCCTTGGGAATGTGTTCAGTAATCAAAGTCTTGTGATCTGTAAGGGGTCTTCTAGTTCTAACATTGTATGATTTGGGTGCTTTCCCAAAATACTTTCCCCTTATTTTCAGACGTATATACAATCTTTTTCTGACAGTCCTTATTGTACCAAGGTTTCCCCATTATCAACAGCTTGGAACTATTTACATTTAGAATACTGGACAATATTCCTTACTTTCTCTCTTTTCTTTGAGAAGTTCTTCATGAATTGTCATGATTCTGTGTTATATGGCTAATTGATTAAAAGGCAGTGAAAATTTAGTATCTTAGCAAGTACTCAACAATCAACCATATTTATAAACACAGCATCAAAAAGATAGGGCCTGATACTCTGTTGGCCATAGAATGACTAAACACTTAAGTCCTTGAAGAATCACCCTCATATTGTGTGACGCATTGGTAACATGTTTTCTCTATCATCAGAAGAGCATCCCATTTAAGGCTTTTCCCCATGGTAATCAAAGTTAAAGTCAGAGAAAAATTGTATTCCCTTTAGAGGGTACATCAACATGAGCTGAATAGTTTTAGAAGACTGGCCTACTGGACCAGTTCCTTTCTATGATAACATTATTTTAACCACATTTGACTTTCTCTACTCACTGCCAAGATGTTTGTTGACTCTTTTCTTGAGAAAGCCTTGACTTCTAATAACTTTTGCATGGAGGCAGGAGTACACTATTTCTTTTATTATTATCACACGTAATCTTTTTTCAATTGCTTGTTAAAAAGGATAGTATAAGGGCCGGCCTGGTGGCGCACTGCTGATTATTATCACACGTAATCTTTTTTCAATTGCTTGTTAAAAAGGATAGTATAAGGGCCGGCCCGGTGGCGCACTGCTGTGGTGCACTGCTTGGGAGCGTGGCGGCGCTCCCGCCGAGGGTTTGGATCCCACATACAGACCGGCCGCTCACTGGCTGAGTGAGGTGCGGGCGCAACACCAAGGGTTGCGATCCCGTTGCCAGTCCCGGTCTGGTACAGGCGCAACACTGAGGGTTGCAATCCGTTGCCGGTCACGAAAAAAGACAAAAAGGAAAAAAAAAAAAAAAAAAAAAAGGATAGTATAAGATTTATTTGGTTGACTGCTCACAGTTTCAACAGAATTTTAGTAATTT
>NW_007726624.1:180821-188030 GCF_000696425.1 Galeopterus variegatus | reverse complement strand
GTAAAAAAAAAAAAAAAAAAAAAAAAAAAAAAAAAAAAAAAAGGATAGTATAAGATTTATTTGGTTGACTGCTCACAGTTTCAACAGAATTTTAGTAATTTTTCAAATCATTTAGCTCATTTTTTAAATGTTAGATGCTGTAAAAATAATTTTTAGTATTCACAGATCAATACTTAAAAAATTTTTTTTATTATGGTAAAATATGTGTAACAAGGACTGCCATTTTAAGAATTTTTAAACATACAATTGCATGGAATTAATCACATTCACAATGCGTGTGACAATCACCTCTGTCTATTTCCAAAACTTTCACAGGTCAATCCTTAGAAACCTGGGCACGTTCTCCTAATCTTGCTTCTATCACTAGCCACTCCTGCTTTAGATGGCTGTGAGTATAACACACTCATGCGATCCACATTTATTTAGACCTACTATGTGCCATTCACTAGGGACAGTGGCATAAGTCACAGTCTAGGGAGCCGCATGAAGCAACGACATTGCATTAGTGTAAAAGCAAGGTGGGCAGGTAAGGGCTGGCTTTTACAGCTGGAAGAGTCGAGGAGGAAGTGAAACTTTGCGGAGCCTGACAGCATGAGCAGGAGTTAGTCACGTGATTCTGCACACGAAGGAATAACAATTTCTGGGGAAGGAGCAGCCCGTACGAAAGCATGAGGGTAGGAGTGCGATAGAAGGCACTAACCTTGGTGCATGTGGAGAGGAGGGAGGAAGGGGTTCATCCAGCAGGGAGGGCTTAGATTTTGAAGACTCTTTAGGCAAAATCGGGATCCCCTGAAGGATCAAGTGACATGATTAGAGGGGGCAGTATGGGGCTACATTATGCAGGTTCAGATTCTATTCCTGCCCGTCACCTTAAACGCCTCTGTTTTCCTATCTATATGCTGAGAATAACCATGACGTAGAGGGTGTCTTGAGGATGGAATGAGTTAAGACATGTAAGTTGCTTTAACAGTGCCTGGCACACATGCTCAGTGAATGCTCAGGATCTGTAACTGTTCTACCTCTGGACTGGATGCTAAGGACCCAGGGCAGGGGAATGGACTACCCTTTTGTATTAATCCGGGAAAGAAATGATGAGGTTACAAACAAAGGCAATGGCAGTGGGGCCGAAAGAGGTATACATTAGGGTTTTTAGAAAGTCCAGGCAACAGAATCTGGTGATCCACTGGACATGGCAGGTAAGGGCAGGGAGAGAGAGAGAGGATCTGCTGGAAGAGAGGAAGGGCCGAGCATGGCTCCGAGGACTCAGGCTGGGGCGTTGGGGTGGGTGGCGGTGTTAATCAACTGAGAGAGAGAGCGGAGGAAGGGCAGCAGGTTTCGGAGGGAAGGTAGTGAGTTCAATTTTCCTTTGAAGTGTTGGTGGTAGATCAGTTGGTATCTGATCTACGGATCTGGAGCTCAGGAAGGAGGTTGTTGCTGGAGATGTAAATTTGAGCTGATCAGCTCATGGGTGGTAATTGAAGCCACATGCATCAGTCGGAATACTTGAGACTGCAAGTAATTGCAGAAATCCAGCTCACGATGACTCAAAAAACAGAAGACAGTTATTAGCTCAGAAAAATGAAAAGGCCCAGAGGTAGGGTGGTGATCAGGCTTGTTTCGTTTGGGGCTCCAGCCTTGTTTCTCTGACATGCTCTGGGCTCTGCCTGCCTCTGTGTTGCCTTCTCCTCTGGTGGCCGATGGCTTCATCAGCTCCAGGCCTGATTCATGGGCACATTCCACAATACCCCAAAGAAGAGGAAACGTATTTTGAGATGTCGTTCTTAAAAGAACAAGGCACAGAAATCTTTCCCAGAACTCTGGCCACAGTTACGTCACATGCCCATTTCTGAATCAATCCCTGAGCCAATCACTGACAAAGAAGATAGACTAGCCTGTGACCGGGCCCACTTCTGGAGCTCAGGGTGGGGACGTTGCTTTGAAGCCCATGAGGGAGAGATGGAAAGTTGAATAAGTGACACCTGCCAGGAAAAGGAACGCGGTAGGCAACCAACAAGGCTCACTGTACTATAGAAGTGGACGAGCTTCCCCAAAGGAACTGCGAAGCATAAGGAGGAAAGACCTAGAACCGAATCCAGGGAAACATCCAGACTTCAGGGGGGAGTTTGGAGAAAGAATCTTGGATTGTTTTGAAAATGGTGCTGGACCCTCCGGTTAAATTGAACAGGGTTGTCTTGCATGCTACAGAGTGGACCGAGAAATTAATAAAGGAAATACATCATGGAGAAAAAGGATGTCGTAGAGTACAGAGAATCACACCTGGTAGAAAATCTTGTTAGGCCATAAGTTAATAATACCAACAAAAACTGGCATTTACTGAGCTCTTGCTCCGTGCTGGATTCCATGTCGAGTTCTCATTTAGTCTTTTCAGCAACCCTTGTGGGTTTCGTGCTCTTAGGAGTATCACATTTACAGGTGAGGAGACTGAGGCTCACTGAGGTCAAGGATGTAGCTCAAAGCCTCCCGTTTAGCAAGTGGCAGAGGGGAACTGAACCAGGTACGTCTGCCACCGGTATGTGTTCCTAAGCACCGCTCCGTGTATTTTTGTAGGTAGAGACTGGCCTGTTACATAGGATCTGTTGTGTCTTGTTAACTCTGATCTCTTGGGAGCCTTTGCCTCAGCCCACCGTAGAGTGTTTCAGCTGACAATTACCTGTTGGCAGACTTTTTAGGCATTCTGCTTCTCCCTCGGAAAGGTCTCTACAGCCCCTAAAGTCAGAAGGGAGGGAGAGACTGTTGGCAAAAGAAGGATGCCGTGTCGATTTCGGTCTCTTGTCATTCGTTACCATATTTTCTATCTGAAGAGAAACCAAACTCAGATCCCAGGATTCAAGAGGGAGGCATTTTTTGCAAGGAGTCTATGACTCCATATGTCTGCCAACCATTTTATGGGGAAAACAAAAGCCCATGGCCTGTCACATGCACAGAACTTAGGAACTGGCAGCCAGAGGCCCATGCCTGAGAAGAAAGTTTGGCTCTCCATCATAGAGGAGCAAGGCCTTTCTCTGAAGGTGACTGACACTGATGGAGTCCTGGAAGGATTAGAGTGCAGAGGAGGACAAGAACAGATTTTTTTTTAGGTAGATCATTATGGTGTCAGAGTTTATCATGAATTTATCTGGCCAAGATGGGAGGCAGAGAGAAAAGTTGGGAAGCTATTTGCAATAGTCTAGGAGGGAGATTTTGAGGGCTACTGTGTTGGCTGTAAAGATGGACTTGGGGATCAAGTGTGAAGTGGGGAGAGAGGGCACGGGTGCAAACAATATTTAGAAGGTAAGAGGATTCTGGGCTGGCTCCCAGATTTCTGGCCCAAGCTACCAGGGAAGTGGCGATACACATCACTGAGATAGCGAGGCTGGGGAGGTGACGGTGGGTCAGGTTTGGGCAGCAGAAGGTCCTGTACGTGGCTGGACACACAGATCTGGGGATCTCAGGGGAGAAGGTGGAAAAAAATCTCCATGCACAAGGAATCAGAGCTGGATGAGAAGACTGGACCTCTGATACTAGCTCCTTACTCAGTTCTTGAATTGGCTTGAATTTTTAATTTAAATATTTCTGGAGTCTAATCTAGTGCCTTTTGGAGCTGGCAAAGTAATAAGATTAATCTGCCATTTTTAAAAAAATGTGAACCATTAAAAAAGCCCTACATAGGAATTGGTGGGTAGGGAGGTAAGAAGTGTGTGTGTCTGAGCTCCTGAGCATGGTATGTCTCTTGGGCTGCAGGACGGTTTCTTTCTTTTCTTGGCACGGCTTGCAGGCATGTCTCATTTTCTCGAGTGACTCAGCTGCTTTGGCATGTTGGCTTCCTGGGTTCTCTATGGTTCAGAGAATGATGCATTATTCTGGGGAAGAGCCAATGAGAACACCAAAGAAAGACAAATGCTTCAAACTTACTGTTTTGTAATGTTGAATATACTAATTATCCCAATTTGAGCATCACGCATTGCGCACAGGTATTGATATTTAACGTTATACCCCATAGATATGTACAATCAATCATGTTTCAATTTAAAAAATACTTTTTTTGTTTTCCTTTCAGGCTTAATTTCACAAGGTTGCAATTCTTGAAATGCCACATTTTAGAAAAATTAAAGAATTGCTTATGTATTGGATCCTATCTTGTAAAATAAAAACTTCTTGCAGTTCAAAAATCTCCCCTCCAGATTTGGGGACGAATGGTCTTCTCCACTCCCACTGACAACTGTGTCAGGAACAGCCCCTGAGATAGTGGAACTCCATTGATTTTTCATAAAAGTTTAATAAGATGATACAGGTCAGAAGCTTTACAAAGTTTGCTATAAATTGTAGTGAGGAACTGAGCAAGATGTAATTGGATGCAACAATGTAAATGAACTTGACCAAGTGCAGAGGAGTCACTGTGAGGATACTGAGCACGAAGCCCCTCTTCACCGTCTCGCTGGTATTTTCCTAAGCAGGTGGCTGACGCTCAAGTGCACGGGGCCTCTGGATGCAGCCAACCCCTTATCACTGACGAGTTAATATATTCTGTTATCCCTCAGTTTTTTGAATGTCATTAAAATTTATTGAATACATTTTAGGGGTGAGATTAGATAGGGCAATCAGTATCCGACTCTTTTTTCATATTGTACTTGTCGTTATGTTGTTTAATACCATATTACAAAATAGTGTAAATTATCTTTTTTTTAAAAAACTGGTTGCTGGTCTTTTTCCAGTACTTGTAATTTATGTAGTATTGATTTACTTTAAATTTTCTAAATGAATGCAAATATATTTCTTTTTTATATGAGATATTATTTCTTTACTAAATGACATTTGCTTTTTCACTTTCATAATGTCTTAAGATTTTTAAAAGTATTTTCTTGCAGTAGCATTCAGGGTGATACCAATCCTCCAATTCCTTTTTTCTTCTTATTAAAAAATGATGCTGATTTCTTTAAAGACCATTGGATAGTGTCTGTCATTGATTTAAATTTTCTTGCTTAGCAGTGCACACTGTACCTAATCAATCTGTTTATAATCAATTTAACAGCATGGAATATCACACACAGACTAATGATATTTCTTACAATTCTGTTTCTGAGGAGGCACAAAAGGACAGACTTGTTGGAGTCAATTCCACTTCGGTTCATTTGCCTTATTACTTTTTTAATTGCCACATCAGTTTTCTCTTTCCCTTGTTGGTGAAACTTAGGATATAGCTAGATGGATGGTTTTAGAATCTGTGCAAAAAGCAGTTAGTTCTCATTCTGGTTTAAGAGATCCAGACTTAAATGAGACTGAGAAGGAAAAATGACACAGGCAAAAACATTTTTAACAAGCAGCCTTATAATTTAGGATACCAGTAAATTGGTAGGAAGTTATGCAACTGCTATTTAATGGACATGAACTAATTATAGCCCAAGAGTGGTGAGTCTCATCCTGCGGATATACAACATAATTCCTTTTAGAGAAGCAATAACATGTTGTTAATAACATGCCATATTAGCTTATATACCCAAAGTTTCAAAGAGATTTCTTAAAAAGGGGCATGGCAAAGAACCAGCAGGTAGCAATCTGAGCTTGGGACTTTGGACTACTCTTGTGTAGCTCTTCTGTAAATGGATTCACATAACTAAATGTTCAGAGCCATAATCTGCAACATTTGTATCTCCATGACAACCACTTTTATTTATTAATGACAACAATAATTATAATAGCCACCAATTATTGGAACTTTTCTCTTTGCTAAGGGCTTTATATGCCTTAGCTCATTTAGCCCAGCTAATAACCAACCCTGAGATGGTATTATTCCATTATTTTATAACAGATGGAAAAATGGTAGCTCTGAGAGGTTAAGGAACCTGTCCAAGATCACACAGTCAATAAATGGAGGAGCCTGAATTCAAACCCACGTCAGTCCCTGCAGTACTTGTCTTAGTCTGAGATTGTTAACTGAGCCATTACTAGTTCTGGGGCTCAGCGTGACAGTGATTTTTTTTCCTGTGCTTTATTTTTCTCAAGGGTTTTGGATGCCCTTGAAAGGATAGAGGCAGATTGCCCCTGAAGCTCCAAAATGATATGTCTCATACTTTTCACTGAAGATTGTCCTGAAAGCAGGGGTTTCATGCCCATGGGTCTGCTGTGCACTACTCCAAGTCTTGGAACCTGCAGCTGTTCCTGGGGTCTCTAATATCTCCCTAGTAGGGGACATTTGTCCAGATGCTGGGCTGCTTCATACAAAACAGGAAATACCTAGCGATGCAAATTTCTGAACATTTTGGTTGATGGGAGATGATGGGATTCTGGTAGAACTCAGATCCCTTGGGTCCTCTAAGAACTCAACTTCTTCGTAGTTCTCCTTGCCAAGAACCTGGTCCATTACAGACACTGATCTTCAGGAGTTGAGGTTTCTGCATGCTGACTTGGGCAGACCTTTGAGTCTTTATGTGCTCAGGTACGGGGAGGACATCCTTTCCTCAAGGAGCACTCCCCTTCCACCGGCCAGCTCCTCAACCATCACCTGTATAGGTGCCGAATGTCACCTAAGTTCATTCCCTCCTTTCAGAGTGTCATGAACCTGGTATCCTCCAGGGTGACTCAGGTGTACAAAGAATATAAAGTGAATAATGTTACCGTCAGGAAGTATTATGGAAACCCAGTGTTTTTTCCAGCTGATTTTGAAGCATTTTCTCAACATTTTCATGATAATTTTTGACTTATGTTTTTAATCATTTAGATCTTTTAATTGTTTGTCCATCCATTTGTTCATTCAGCATCTGCTATGTGCCAGTGAAGTTTTGGGGTCTGGGAATACAGCTGTGAATAAGACAAGCAAGGCCTCAACACTCAATGAGCTTACCTTCTAGGGACGGCGGGGTGACAAAACCAATGTGGAAATAAGAGATCAGGTGGTAATACGGGCCATGCAGAGAAATATAACAGGCGGAATGACATCAAGGGCTTAGGTGGTTCATTTAGACTAAATGGCTAGCGGAGGCCTCCTATGAGGCGATCTTTAGGTTGAGATATGAAAGACACAAAGCATCCAGCCAGATGAAGACCTGGAGGATAGCATTTGAGGCAGGAAAGAGCCAAGCCTGTTCAAGGAATAGGGAGGTCAGTGTAGTGGGACACGGTGGGTGAGAGGGAGTAGGGTTTACCCAAGGTTCAGCTGTTTGTGTAGGAATAAACCCCACTGCTCTTCTTTGCACCTACTAAAAGTGTTTAGAC
>NW_007726624.1:160048-180811 GCF_000696425.1 Galeopterus variegatus | reverse complement strand
GGCTTCCTGGGTTCTCTATGGTTCAGAGAATGATGCATTATTCTGGGGAAGAGCCAATGAGAACACCAAAGAAAGACAAATGCTTCAAACTTACTGTTTTGTAATGTTGAATATACTAATTATCCCAATTTAAGCATCACGCATTGCGCACAGGTATTGATATTCAACGTTATACCCCATAGATATGTACAATCAATCATGTTTCAATTTTAAAAATACTTTCTTTGTTTTCCTTTCAGGCTTAATTTCACAAGTTTGCAATTCTTGAAATGCCACATTTTAGAAAAATTAAAGAATTGCTTATGTATTGGATCCTATCTTGTAAAATGAAAACTTCTTGCAGTTCAAAAATCTCCCCTCCAGATTTGGGGACGAATGGTCTTCTCCACTCCCACTGACAACTGTGGCAGGAACAGCCCCTGAGATGACAACTGTGTCAGGAACAGCCCCTGAGACAGTGGAACTCCATTGATTTTTCATAAAAGTTTAATAAGATGATACAGGTCAGAAGCTTTACAAAGTTTGCTATAAATTGTAGTGAGGAACTGAGCAAGATGTAATTGGATGCAACAATGTAAATGAACTTGACCAAGTGCAGAGGAGTCACTGTGAGGATACTGAGCATGAAGCCCCTCTTCACCGTCTCGCTGGTAGTTTCCTAAGCAGGTGGCTGACCTGGATGCAACAATGTAAATGAACTTGACCAAGTGCAGAGGAGTCACTGTGAGGATACTGAGCACGAAGCCCCTCTTCACCGTCTCGCTGGTATTTTCCTAAGCAGGTGGCTGACGCTCAAGTGCACGGGGCCTCTGGATGCAGCCAACCCCTTATCACTGACGAGTTAATATATTCTGTTATCCCTCAGTTTTTTGAATGTCATTAAAATTTATTGAATACATTTTAGGGGTGAGATTAGATAGGGCAATCAGTATCCGACTCTTTTTTCATATTGTACTTGTCGTTATGTTGTTTAATACCATATTACAAAATAGTGTAAATTATCTTTTTTTTAAAAAACTGGTTGCTGGTCTTTTTCCAGTACTTGTAATTTATGTAGTATTGATTTACTTTAAATTTTCTAAATGAATGCAAATATATTTCTTTTTTATATAAGATATTATTTCTTTACTAAATGACATTTGCTTTTTCACTTTCATAATGTCTTAAGATTTTTAAAAGTATTTTCTTGCAGTAGCATTCAGGGTGATACCAATCCTCCAATTCCTTTTTTCTTCTTATTAAAAAATGATGCTGATTTCTTTAAAGACCATTGGATAGTGTCTGTCATTGATTTAAATTTTCTTGCTTAGCAGTGCACACTGTACCTAATCAATCTGTTTATAATCAATTTAACAGCATGGAATATCACACACAGACTAATGATATTTCTTACAATTCTGTTTCTGAGGAGGCACAAAAGGACAGACTTGTTGGAGTCAATTCCACTTCGGTTCATTTGCCTTATTACTTTTTTAATTGCCACATCAGTTTTCTCTTTCCCTTGTTGGTGAAACTTAGGATATAGCTAGATGGATGGTTTTAGAATCTGTGCAAAAAGCAGTTAGTTCTCATTCTGGTTTAAGAGATCCAGACTTAAATGAGACTGAGAAGGAAAAATGACACAGGCAAAAACATTTTTAACAAGCAGCCTTATAATTTAGGATACCAGTAAATTGGTAGGAAGTTATGCAACTGCTATTTAATGGACATGAACTAATTATAGCCCAAGAGTGGTGAGTCTCATCCTGCGGATATACAACATAATTCCTTTTAGAGAAGCAATAACATGTTGTTAATAACATGCCATATTAGCTTATATACCCAAAGTTTCAAAGAGATTTCTTAAAAAGGGGCATGGCAAAGAACCAGCAGGTAGCAATCTGAGCTTGGGACTTTGGACTACTCTTGTGTAGCTCTTCTGTAAATGGATTCACATAACTAAATGTTCAGAGCCATAATCTGCAACATTTGTATCTCCATGACAACCACTTTTATTTATTAATGACAACAATAATTATAATAGCCACCAATTATTGGAACTTTTCTCTTTGCTAAGGGCTTTATATGCCTTAGCTCATTTAGCCCAGCTAATAACCAACCCTGAGATGGTATTATTCCATTATTTTATAACAGATGGAAAAATGGTAGCTCTGAGAGGTTAAGGAACCTGTCCAAGATCACACAGTCAATAAATGGAGGAGCCTGAATTCAAACCCACGTCAGTCCCTGCAGTACTTGTCTTAGTCTGAGATTGTTAACTGAGCCATTACTAGTTCTGGGGCTCAGCGTGACAGTGATTTTTTTTCCTGTGCTTTATTTTTCTCAAGGGTTTTGGATGCCCTTGAAAGGATAGAGGCAGATTGCCCCTGAAGCTCCAAAATGATATGTCTCATACTTTTCACTGAAGATTGTCCTGAAAGCAGGGGTTTCATGCCCATGGGTCTGCTGTGCACTACTCCAAGTCTTGGAACCTGCAGCTGTTCCTGGGGTCTCTAATATCTCCCTAGTAGGGGACATTTGTCCAGATGCTGGGCTGCTTCATACAAAACAGGAAATACCTAGCGATGCAAATTTCTGAACATTTTGGTTGATGGGAGATGATGGGATTCTGGTAGAACTCAGATCCCTTGGGTCCTCTAAGAACTCAACTTCTTCGTAGTTCTCCTTGCCAAGAACCTGGTCCATTACAGACACTGATCTTCAGGAGTTGAGGTTTCTGCATGCTGACTTGGGCAGACCTTTGAGTCTTTATGTGCTCAGGTACGGGGAGGACATCCTTTCCTCAAGGAGCACTCCCCTTCCACCGGCCAGCTCCTCAACCATCACCTGTATAGGTGCCGAATGTCACCTAAGTTCATTCCCTCCTTTCAGAGTGTCATGAACCTGGTATCCTCCAGGGTGACTCAGGTGTACAAAGAATATAAAGTGAATAATGTTACCGTCAGGAAGTATTATGGAAACCCAGTGTTTTTTCCAGCTGATTTTGAAGCATTTTCTCAACATTTTCATGATAATTTTTGACTTATGTTTTTAATCATTTAGATCTTTTAATTGTTTGTCCATCCATTTGTTCATTCAGCATCTGCTATGTGCCAGTGAAGTTTTGGGGTCTGGGAATACAGCTGTGAATAAGACAAGCAAGGCCTCACACTCAATGAGCTTACCTTCTAGGGACGGCGGGGTGACAAAATCAATGTGGAAATAAGAGATCAGGTGGTAATACGGGCTTATGTGCCAGTGAAGTTTTGGGGTCTGGGAATACAGCTGTGAATAAGACAAGCAAGGCCTCAACACTCAATGAGCTTACCTTCTAGGGACGGCGGGGTGACAAAACCAATGTGGAAATAAGAGATCAGGTGGTAATACGGGCCATGCAGAGAAATATAACAGGCGGAATGACATCAAGGGCTTAGGTGGTTCATTTAGACTAAATGGCTAGCGGAGGCCTCCTATGAGGCGATCTTTAGGTTGAGATATGAAAGACACAAAGCATCCAGCCAGATGAAGACCTGGAGGATAGCATTTGAGGCAGGAAAGAGCCAAGCCTGTTCAAGGAATAGGGAGGTCAGTGTAGTGGGACACGGTGGGTGAGAGGGAGTAGGGTTTACCCAAGGTTCAGCTGTTTGTGTAGGAATAAACCCCACTGCTCTTCTTTGCACCTACTAAAAGTGTTTAGACATACTCACTTCACAAAGATGCAGTGAGTATGTACGTCTACTATGTGCCAAGCACTGTTAGGGGCTGGGTCCCTGTCCCTGAGGAGCCTCAGACTTGGGAGGCAGCTAGAGGAGGAAGCAGACACTTACAATGCAGTGTGGTAAATGGCAGGAGGGGAGTGCAGTGGGAACACAGAGGAAAAGCCCTCGTCAAGCCCTGGGCCATCAGGGGAGGCTCTCCGGTGGACGCAAAGCCTAATGTGAGACTCGAGCTACAAGTAGTAATCGGCCAGGCAAAGGATGGAAGGAGACTGTTCCAGGTGGGGAATCACCTTAGCAAGGGTCAGGATTTGAATGACAACAGGACTGGTTTGGAGATTACACAGTGCCATGCGGATAGAGCAAATATTAAGGGGGGGGGGTTCCAAGATGTGCCAATTGTAATTAATAAAGTAATGCATGGATACACTTTTAAATTCCAGGAACAATATAATATTGTGAGAGATTACAGAGCGGGCCGGCCCGGTGGCGCACTGCTATAGTGCGCCGCTTGGGAAGCGCGGCAGCGCTCCCGCCGAGGGTTCGGCTCCCACATACAGACCCGTTCCCGCTCACTGGCTGAGCGAGGTGCGGGCGTGACACCGAGGGTTGCGATCCCGTTGCCGGTCCCGGTCCGGTACGGGGGCGACACTGAGGGTTGCGATCCGTTGCCGGACACGGAAAAAGACAAAAAAAAAAAAAAAAAAGAAGAAGAGATTACAGAGCATAAAAAGAGGAAAGAAATTTAAAGTATCTGTAGTTTCCATGGCAAAACTTTTACTGTAGGGGGATTCTTATATCCATGTAACAATTTTATAAGTTCATGGTTTCTTCATAATAGAACTCAAGGTTCAGAAAGGAGAGTCATCTTTAGTTTCTTGCTTGATCCTGGCATTTACTTCTGTAACACACCCCAGGTAAAGCACGTGTCACTTGTTTTCAGTAACTGATACAAGCACTTTTATAAACAAGTTATCTTGGTAACAAAGGATATAGCACCAGCAGGAAGGAAGGTCAAGAAGAGACTAGAGCTGCTGGGGAAACATATAATGCCTGACCACATTTTTTTTCCTGGGGTGAAGTGTTTTGCCTCAGAAAAGTGTCACATAGGCATCAGTGTGTTCCATTTAACGTATGCGCCAATGGTGAGATTTTGGAAGTACAGAGTTCTATTGTTTGTATCTGCCCAACATACACAATCATTGGAAAGTGAAAAAGGAAAAGAATCTGTTCATTGTATATGAAACGAAAATGCTACATCCTGTCCCTGACGGGAAACTCAATTTTCATACGCTTGTCAAGTGTTTGAGTGTATTGAATACTCCAAGGGAAAAAGGCACTGAAATACTCCAAGGGATGAAGGCACGCATTCGGTGTGGTTAGTGGAATTAGATTTAGTGAAAGCGACTGTGCAGTCTTGCTAGATTGGTAAACCATGGTATTTAGTCATTTGTTAATACATGCAATACATTAATCGAGTAGCTGGCAGATCCTTTTAGAAGATGTCCTCTCATAAGGAAATATATTACAAGTTTTAAAGGTGAATGCTTTGTAGTAAATGTGCCTTTTCTTATATCATTAAAAATTCACTTGACTCTGAATGGCTATCTGAGTGGTTTGCTGGAAAAGTTAGAAGAATTAAGGTAGGGTCTTTTTTTTTTGATGAGTGTGAACTTTCGTTTACTTGAAGTAATTATTAGTGTATATACAAAAAGACAAGTCTCCTTAAGAAACTGTATAGTAATGTCTGTTTTCTAAGAGTTTGTAGTGTAAAGCCATAGATTTCTAATTTTCTTTAAAGAACCCAAACAAAAATTACCAAGTTCTTTGTAGTCTTTGTGTGTGTGTGTGTGTGTGTGTGTTTCAAACTATTCTTAATGGTACAGAAAACTGCAGATCGTATATATCTCTATATATCTAACTATATAAAAAATATTGTTCCAATTCAACTTAAAACTCTAAAAAGAAATGCTTGTAGTATACTGGTGAAAAGAGGAGCCAAAAGTTCTAGGACACTAAAGTTTTATTTTGCACCCTGATTTAAGGAACTGGTATCAGAGCTTCCTTCATCTTTGCAAATAACCAATGTAGTCCAGTTGTGCAGAAAGTCTGGACCCAAGCAAATATACAGAATGGCATTAAGAACATCTTCAGTCTTTATAAGGTATCATATAATATGATCTGTTTCCTGACTCTATGGACACCTCATATTAAACAGCTGCTTTGTGAAAGGTGCTTTGTAGGAGAAGCACATAGCATGTTGCAGGCCTGCTCCTCCAACTGAAAGGCTGTGCCTTAACCGCCTCCCCACCATTCCTCACCCTGCCCAGAGCAGGTGCATGTGTCCCCAAAGGGTGCCTTTTCTGAAGTTTTTGAAGTTAAAATTACTGGGCATATCATAGAAAGGGCAAATGATAGTGCAAAGTAGCAAATGATAAACGTGAAGGGAGAGTCAACCACAGGGGATCAGAGTGAGGGGAAATTACTACAGGTGGGGGGAAGTCAGGAAGGCTTCCTGGAGGAGGCTTTTACAGGAGCAGCATTTGGGCCAAGTGCAGAAGATGAGGATGGAGAAACACGCGTGCTCCTATTTGATTGCCACAGAGTGTAATAATTAGCTCCTCCAAAACTGCTGTAGGAATAGCAGGTGTGCCTCATTTGTAAAACCAGGGATTGGTTCCAACCTCTGAGGCCCCTTGTAGCTCTGTGGTTAATTGTGGTTTATAAGCAACCACGCTCCCTTTCTCTAGTTACCTTCAAGAACAAACTACAAACACGTTTGGTATGTTTTTTTCTTTAGCCTAACCTTCTCACAAATCTCACATTTCTGATTTGAGGACCTTTGTCATTCTTTCCTTTCCCGGTGTGAATCTTCTTGTCTCTTCCCCAGGCTCTTTCTTTCTCTATCTGCTGATTGAGACTAAACTGATCATTTAGCACATGGCAGGAAGCGGTGGGTGCTGAATCATCATTTCTTGCCTAATCTATTCTCACGCAGCTGGCTCCCTCTCAGTCCTTCAGCCTAGATGAAGAGAGAAAGAGGGAGAGAGAATTCAATTCCCAAGTCAGACACTCAAAATGAGAAAAGGCTTTCCTGCCCCTGATGGGTGTTCGGAGGGAACTGGGATGATAGATTTGAGCCAATCTGTGAAAAGGCTGATGGACGCCATGCATAGAAACCGGGATGTTGCAGGGTAGTTGAGCTGGTGCTTCTAAATTTCACAACATGCCAAATGCCAAGAGTATAAAGCTGTATCTAAGAAATTTCAGAAATAGGCTCCCGCCTCTGCCCAGGACTCAGTTACCCATGTCAAAATAATACTGATTCTGAATTTTCATAAGAATTACATTTAAAGGTTGAATTCAAGTGGGTGTGATTATTAGAGCATCAGGGTCTTCTTAAGAAGGCTTGCTTTGGGGTCAGCTCCTTGGCCCCAGTGTCTTATTCTCCCACCGTGTGTGTGTGTGTGTGTGTGTGTGTGTGTGTGTGTGTGTGTGTGTGTGTGTGTGTGTGTGTGTGTGTGTGTGTGTGTGTGTGTGTTTGCACCCTAAGTGCACATTTGCTCTTGAAGTCATTTCCATGTGAGTGGATAGACAATTTGAGGTTTGCCATAAAGATATGGACTAAAAGATCTTTCTGTTGTTATTAACATTGTCACTGTTGCAATTGGTGCAATTACACTATCATTTCTTGGGTGATTTTCTCGTTATTCTAAAAATAGTGAAAACTCAAGGCTGCCAGATGAAAGATTTGAGCTTTAGGTCTAAGTCCCTCTGACGTATTGGCGATCTCTCAGAGAGAACGTACAACCTTATATACCACCCACACTCTCGTGCACACATGCACAAACGTGTGCTCTTATGAGAACAAGGAGTTAGAGATGGAGACGATTCAGATGTCTCGTTATATAAAAAAGTGAACTAGCCGATCGGTTGATTGAAGAACATTTCTGTCCAGACAGTTTAGGATCCTCGGAAAATTGGGTAGAAAATGCTAGAACTACCATTAGAAAATGACTGTTCTATAAATGTCCAATCGTAGCATTAAACTGGAGATCCCTGGGAGACTTACAGAACTGTACATTCAGCAGTGCTATCTTTTTCGTGGCATTTGGATAAGGTGTTTTCAAATGAACTTCGGAGCAGCGTAAGTAGTAACCGGCGGGAGAAGCAGCCAAGGAAACATCTTGATACTTATCAGGAAGACTTGTGTCCTCATTTTTCCTTTGAATACATATTTTACCGTGGAAACTGACTTCGGAGCAGCGTAAGTAGTAACCGGCGGGAGAAGCAGCCAAGGAAACATCTTGATACTTACCAGGAAGACTTGTGTCCTCATTTTTCCTTTGAATACATATTTTACCGTGGAAACTGAAAAAAAAATGTATTTATTGAGAATAAGTTTAAAAAATACAAAACTTATCTTGATCTTTCCAGCTGTTGCTATGGTTTTGAGTAATACATCATTAAAGACATGGCACTCCAATGATGTATTAAAGTAATATATCATAACGATGCCATTGCTTTGATGATATATTAATGTAATACATCGTTAAGGCGCCATTGGCCCCAAGATGTATTACTCAAAACACTACCAATTGGTTAGATCAACACACAGGGACCTGTGTGTTAGGGACAGGAGAATGGCAAATGATTTTGGACCAAAACACAATTGAACTTCTCAGAGATGTCTCACCCACAAAAGCAGCTCTGTAAGATTGGATGGGCTTCAAAGGCTCGCTCAGGAGTGCTGGAGTTGAACTGCAAGTGAAAGAAACAAAGACATCTGCTCTGACTGCATTAGAAACCTGAGCCTGGGGCCAAGTTTTCACATGGGGAGAGAGGAACATGCCTGTTTTGCCTAGCAACAAACTATGTGCTTTACTTGCATGATTTCACCTAATCCCCATGGAAATGTTATCAAGATATTGTTAACCGAATTTTAGAAATCAGGAAACTGAGGTACAGAGAAGTGAAATGAGGTCACCTAGCTAGTAAGTTGTTGAGCTGGGATTTGAATTACGTCCACCTAACTCTAGAGCTGGGTTGGGTGGGGTCATTCGGATTTTGTACCCCCAGTGTAGGGAAATCATTTTTTCTATATTTTAAGGAAATTTGGGAATGAGCTGGCTTCCTATCTTCCCCCTACACCCTCCTTCACCATTCATTCCCCTGTCAAAACAATATCCAGAGAAGGCATTTTGAAAAGCAGATCTGGAAAAACTTAGGCAAGACTACACGGGCATTTGGCAGCTGTGTTTTTTTCTCAGCACCTGCCAAATGTCTGAACTGTGTCTGAAGGAGGAGAGGCCCCTGGGAGGTGGCTCTGCTGGTGATGGGAGCTCAACTTTGCCCTGAGTTCCCCCATCGCTCTATTGAATAGCTCCTCCCTGGCTTCCTCGTCCCACTACAAATCCATCCTCTACACAGCAGCCGGACTGATTATTTAAAATTATAAATGCTATCATGTCACCATCTTACTTAGTTCCCTCCAGAGGCTTCCCAGTGGACTTAGAATGAAATCCAAGCTCATCACCCTGGACCCCAGGTCCTGACATTTTTGTGGGGCTGTACTGGCCTTCTTTCTGCTCCTTGATGGGCCTGATGCTTTTGCACTACTCTGTGGGCTTTTGCACTAATTGGTGATCTTGACCAGCTTTGAATGGTTGCTTCTTTCTCATGATTAAGGTCTCACTTTAAATGCCACCTTCCTAGAGGGGCTGTCTCAGATCACCCGTTCACTGTTGACCACATTCCCTTGCTGTTCTTGTCTCTTCACTCTCTGATATTTGGTTGTTTATCTGTTCATTGTTTCCCTCCTGGAACCAACAATGAAAAGCCTAGACCCTGTCTCTCATGTTCTTGGCTGTATCCCTAGGGCCTAGCAGAGCCCGGTACACAGGAGGTGCTCAATAACGATTCATTGACCATGGTGAGAACAACTAGTAGGTAAGAAGATTCAAAGATGAGGTGTTACAGAGCTAAAAGAAAAAGAAATAGATAACAATAAATGAAGGGCCTGAGAAAGACAACTGACACATCAACATAAAATAAGAAAGGAGCCTTCTTTATAGGAATTAGAAGAGAAAGAAGGAGAGAGAGACAGTCGGACTAGCATTTGGTGAATGCCGAGGCAGACTTTCCAGGGCTCCTTCCACATGTGGCCCATTCCAAACCTCTGGGTTGGGTGCATGTGTTACGTGGTCATATGTGATTACACTTATGTTCACGTGATCATATATTTGCACAAAATTTGGAGAGGTGAGAAATTTAAACCACAGCCACTCACACTTGCGCTCATGTTGGGGGATGGAGTAGCTGTGGATGTTTTGTACACATAACAATCACAGGCATTTTGTATTTGTACTTTCACAAATGTTTCTTAATCAAGATGCCCTAAATTGTACTAGCTTCAGGCTGCCAAAACCTAGATCCATCCTGGCTAAAAATATGTTATGGAACAGCTAGAATGGGAGAAAGGAACATGGTTGTATGCTGCCATCTCGATCAGTCTATATGGTAGGAAATGAATTCATTTTAGGTAAGCCTTTCATTTTCCAATGGAAAGGAATTTTATTTTATGATATAACTATTTCTTGTCAGACATAGAGTCCAGAGCCTGGAAAAAGTTAGAAAGTTTCCCTAACTTCCTTCCCTTTTACAACTCACATGTTCTTTGTCTTTTTTTCTTGGAGTCTTATAAAGCAATTGACTTTTTAATCTTGGATAAATTAACTCACATTAAGATGTTATGATTTAGCGTGTCACCTTTCCTGGAGGTATTTGTGGTGAGAGGAATATTTGAGGGATGACAATGGAATACAGGTAGTTTAGGGCAACACGATAGAAGATACTTAGAGGCAAGAAGCATTTAGACAGACACTAGATTAAGGTAGGTCATGACTGAACTGGCCCTTAACTAATAGATGAACTGATTAAACTAATATTTGTTGAGCGTCTTCCAGGTACTAATTGTTGGGAATTCAATGGTGACCCAAATCAGAAGCCACCCCTGTTTTCATGGAGCATCCAGTATAAAGTGCCACCTCCACCCCCTCACCTTCCCAGACAAACAACCAGAAGGTGCATGACACAGACGTCGGCACAGCTTGGGGGCAGAGCCTAGGCAGGATTTTATTTGCCACTGACCCTAGCCTGGGCACCTTTGTCCAGGGCACAAACACGGTAGGGGTGGCTCTGCTTATAGCCAGCTGTGGGAGACACATGAGTCAGATAATTTCTTACTCAGCCAAGACTTGGAGGTAAAGGTAGAGGGTCCCTCCCAGCATATGGCCAGGAGCATTGCATGGACCAGGTCATCAGTAAAGGGCTCCCTGTGGGACTGACCCTGGCACTGAGATTTGAAGGATGAGGACAGGAGAGTCCGAGGGAAGGATGTGGGATGAGAGTGAGACTTGAGCAGTGTACCAGACAGAGGGAACAGCATGTGCAAAGGCCCAGAGGTGGGACGAGGCATGACAAGCTCAGGGGACTTCAAGAAAGCCTGTGTGGAGCTGGAGGGCACAGAGAGAACGTGCAGACTGCTGTGGATTGAGGCCCTGCTCAAGGCCTTGGGCTTCGTCTGATGAGTAAGGGGATATGATTTGAAGCAATGGTGACATAAGATTTGGACATTAAAAAGACAATTCTGCCTTCACTCTGGACATATGGGGTGCAGAGACGTTGTGGGAGGCCAGCTAGAGGCTCCTCTTGTAGTCTGGGTGAGAGATGCTGGCTTGCACTAGAATGTTGACATAGACGACTTCAGCTTTCTTTTGTTGCAGGTCATGAGATTGTTACGTGTATTTTGGACTCTTTCATGAACCAAACAAATCAATGAGACCTAAAGTAATGAGGACTTCAATACTGTTTTTCCTTTTTAGTTGAGTGTTAAAATATTTTCTCCATATTTCAAATATGAGTTCACTCGATCCGCCTGACTACAAGAAACTCATTCCCCTCAGTCTTTTCCCACGTAACCTTCATCTTTTAATCTGTACTTATAATAGTCTAGTTTGTCATAGAAACTCTCTTTTTATTATTTACGTTAAGTAAAAATCTCCATGTTAAGATGTATTAGTCACATAGGAACACGTCATAGATTACCCCAAAACTTAATAGTTTGGAATAATAATAATAATAATAATAATAATAATAATAATAATAATAATAATAATAATAATAATAATAATAATAATAATAATAATAATAATAATAATAATAATAATAATAATAATAATAATAATAATAATAATAATAATAATAATAATAATAATAATAATAATAATAATAATAATAATAATAATAATAATAATAATAATAATAATAATAATAATAATAATAATAATAATAATAATAATAATAATAATAATAATAATAATAATAATAATAATAATAATAATAATAATAATAATAATAATAATAATAATAATAATAAAACACTTACAAGATCATCCAGTTCTGTGGACCAGGAACATGGAAGAAGCTGAGATGAGTGGTCCTGGCTCGTGATGTCATGAATCTGAAGTCATGATGTCAGTTGGGACTGTAGTCATCTGAAGGTGTGACCACAGCAGGAGGATCTTCTTCCAAGGAGACTTGCTCACGGGGTTGGCAAGTCAGTGCTGGCTGTTGGTGAGAGCCCTTGTCTTTGTCCCATGGACCCCTCTAGGGAACTGTATGAGTGTCCTCACGACATGGCACCTGGCTTCCCCCAGAACGAGTAGTCCAAAAGAGCAAGTGGGAGCTACAATGTCTTTCATGATCTAGCCTTGGAAGTCACACCCCCTCATTTGTACAATATTCTGTTGGTGACACAGGTAAGCCCTGTTCGATGTGGGAGTAGCTGAGGGACCACCTGGAGAGTAAATACCAGGAGGCAAGAATCACTGGGCACCATCTTGGAGGCTGGCTACCATGAAAGGTGAGAGACAAAGTAGTATGTCCATGTACACACGTGTGCATATATCAGGAAAGAGCAGTTAGATAACCTATCTTTCACATTTACCTTTAGAAATTACATTTTCAGGAATTATACTTCAATTTCTAAATTCAGTACTAAATGGGCACATTTTATGTGTCATTCATAATTGTTAGAAGACATGGAGAAAGAGCTTGACTTTCCAGTGTAAAACAATGTCAGTTTGCAAAAGTACAGTATGCTTTAAAAAACCAATCTGGCTTTAATTAATAATGAGTATTAACTGTCTATAATGAAACAATATACACAGTTAGAATTCACCCTGGCAAATTAAATGGATGAACGTTATTTGTGCTTATTGAGAGACCTATTGAAGACTTCAGAGTTGTGGGAAGGAAGAAAATTTTATGATCCCTGAAGAGGTAAAGCAAAAACTTGCGAAAAATAGAATTAAAAGCACAAGAAAGTAGTAAAAGAATTGTATCACATGGTTGGTAGGTAAATGAGTTGTTCAGCCAATAGATGCTAGGGCAGATCAAAAGAGAAAGGGATCCCTGCAGGACGGAAGGGACACAAACCGTTATGAGAGTGACAGGATTTGAGCTGTATCTTATAAGGCTGATGAGGAGTAATCAATCACTCAATCAATCAGTTCAAGAATGTATTAGTCACCTATTATTTATCAAGTGTCAAGATAGATGAATATAAAATTATTTCTGCCTTCAAGATACTGTCAATCTAACAGTGATATAAATAAAATCAGGTTTTCCAGGCCAATGGAATAGGTACAGTACGAGGGGCACTGATTGAGCCAGTTTGCCTAGAATGAGAGATTTCATGAGTCATGAGGGAGAGTCCAGGCGGTGGATGGCTAACGGGCCTTCTAGATTTTTTTTTCTGAAGAAACTGAGGAATCAGTTTAATCATATGAATATATGCTCTTTTTAGTGATCTCACCACCTACTGCCCATCATGCTAACGCATATTATCTTTCGAGAAGAGTAACATGATAAAATCCCAGTGTACTTGATTCCAAATCTCATGAATTTGGATGAGTGACTGTCCAGGTAGAGGTGGAAGTGTGCAGGGTGGGTCAAAAAAATGAAGCACTGGGCCGACCCTGTGGCGCACTCGGGAGAGTGCGGTGCTGGGAGCTCAGTGGCGCTCCCGCCGCAGGTTCGGATCCTGTATAGGGATGGCCGGTGCACTCACTGGCTGAGTGCGGTGTGGACGACACCAGCCAAGGGTTGCGATCCCCTTACCGACAGCAGAGAGAGCAGGTGGAATGCTGCAAGTGAGGGAGAGAGAAGCAGATTCAAGAGAATATACGTAGGGCAGAATTGAGAAATGCAACCTTTGAGCTAAGCAGCATTTAAACAAATCATCCTGATAATCTTGATTCTGAAAATAGGATCAAGGCTCAGTTGCCAGTGGCTCTTCCTTGCAGGATACCGTAGCCTGCATTTCGCCTTTACCTTGGGTTGCAATGTTTTCTCCAGCCATTACCGGTAATATACACCTGGAATCCACTGGGCTGCCACCAAGGCCAGCGGCGGCCTTTCATAAATGTCATGGAGTGCTATGGTCTGAATGTGTGTTCTCCCACATTCATGTGTTGAAATCCTAACACCCAATAGGGTGGTATTAAGAAGTGGGGCCTTTGGGAGGTAATTAGGTCATAAGGGTGGAGTCTTCATCAGTGGTTTTAGTGCCCTTATAAAAAGACTGCAGAGAACTTTCTGGCCCTCTTACCACCTTGTGAGGATGAGACGGTGGCAGTCTGCAACGCAGAAGAGGGCCCTCCCTGAACGTGACCATGCTAGTGCCCAATCTTAGACATAGCCTCCAGAAGGGTAAGTAACTTTCTGTTGTTCATGAGCCACCCAATCTGTTACAGCAGCCTGAATGAAGCCATAGGAACGGCTGAGTAAAATATGCCAGTGGTGTTTTCCTCTTGGGTTTCCAGTTCCCTCGTTTTGTTCCTGCCTTTGAGTGTACTGAGTCCAACAAGTCTAACACTGAAATGCAAAGCCTACAGCCTCGGTGGTTCCCAGGAGTCCTGCAGATCTTGACAGCCAGACCCAGTCAGGGGCACTGATACAAGCTGTGGCTGCTAAGGGTCACGGCCAGTCTGTCACTCTGCAGCGAAGTGGCAGGAGGTGTGTTCAGAACTAACAGATGCTTCTTTGCAGTTTCCTTTGATCCATGCACACCAGCTTGTAAGGAGTCTCATTGTAACTGTCGCCTTCTGTTTCAGGCCTTATCAATGGGTCTGAGTGTGTGGTGGGTGTGGCAAGAGAGCGTGCTCTCTCCTCATGTTGGGCCCCAAGCAGAGCCCCCAGATCTCCCAAGATTTATGGATGGTTGGAAGAGTCAGGTTGGCAGTGAACTTGCACAGTGAGAGAGTGTGTGAGTGGGCACAGGGCGCCCAGAGCTGACACTGACACCGAACTCAATGAGTTAACATAGTAAACGGTGTGTCACTGAGCTCCTCGCCACAAAGTGGAGCATGTGGTGGTGACAACCTGTAAGGAGAGAAACGTGGACATCTTCCAATGGCCTATGAGGTCTCCTCCTGCCAGTTATGTTTCTGGGGTGGTTATGTTTGCAAATAGGTTAGCAATTCACATTTGAGTAAGGAGCATAGAATACACTGTTTCAGATGCAGTGGCGTGCAGTGCAGTTTCCCTGTCGCGTACAGCAGATTCTTGGCTCCCAAGAGACTGGTTAGTGGGTGTTGACTGCTGAAATGTCCTAAGAATGTGTACGCTTGGCACTATGGTTATTTTATGGCTATAAGAAGAGACTGAACAGCAGTTACAACCGAGAATGCGTGGAACCTTGAGAGGACAAGCCATTTTCAGTTGTTTCCACTTCTAAAACCCTTTAAATTGCTAAAGTTATTTTTGGAATTTGGTAATGAACTAGAAAGAAATCAAGAGCAAAAGAAATAAGAGGAAAAAATGAGGCTGATCGCTTAAAAGTTTCTTCCATACTTACAATGCTTGCTTTATTATAGCAATTTATAATATAAAAAAATCAAACTTTAGAGGAACTGGTTTTGGTAAGGTGCTGTGTGGCTTTGCTGCGGAGGGATGAGCTTGACCCTTCAGGTTTTGCAAAATCTGCTCTACAGTGAAGGATTGAGGTTTAGGAATCTATGGCTCCGAGTCATCCATCCCAAAGTCTTAATGCCTGAGAAGGCCCCAAATGTAAGAAAAAATGGCACCAAAAGTTTTTGTTTCTTACTCATATTTAAGACATATTTATGAGTATGTCTTACACAGAGGCCCTGCTGGAATATTGAAAACTGGAGTGATTGCTCTGTGTAACAGACATTTCACTGGGCTTCTGCTTTCTGCTTAGCCCTCTACTAGTACACGGTGGGAGGGTAAGAAAATCACAGGCCGAATGGCAAAAAATATTTATAAGTGCTGCTGTTTGGGAGTTCGGGCTGTTGGGCAAGGGCTTATAGAGGCACTACGGGCACTGCTAGCTTGAAGAAATTCCTAAGGTGCCTATATTTGTTGGCACTCTTGGATAAAACTAATAGAATCTTAATTCAAACCAGGTTGGGGAGGAATGACAATTTTTTAGCTCCTGTAAAGTCTGAGATAACACGTCCGGGCCCTTGTCCCTCCTTGAAAACGTCATGGCGGTTCTGTGGAGCTCGGGCCAGGCCAGAGTCAATGCCCACTGTTGGATCTGGAGGTCAAGGTCCAGTCCCCAAACTGAAACATGGACTGAAGGGTGGAGGGGAAGTGGTTCCTGAAAGGAAAACACGTCCTGTTACCCAGAGAAGGGGAAAGGGATACTGGGAAGGCAGAAACAACAGGTGGGGCTGGCTGGTTAGCTCAGCTGGTTAGAGCATGGTGTTGTGACACCCAAGTCAAGGGTTCAGATCCCCGCATCGGCCAGCCACCGGAAGTGGTTCCTGAAAGGAAAACACGTCCTGTTACCCAGAGAAGGGGAAAGGGATACTGGGCAGGCAGAAACAACAGGTGGGGCTGGCTGGTTAGCTCAGCTGGTTAGAGCATGGTGTTATGACACCCAAGTCAAGGGTTCAGATCCCCGCATCGGCCAGCCACCAAAAAAAAAAAGAAAGAAATCACAGGCGTGCACCCAAGTACTTGAGCCCGCAGAGCCCCGCAATCTCCTGTACTCCACACCCGCAGCCAAGCTCCAGACTGGCCTTGAGGCACAAATGTCCCCATGCATAGGCTGCATGTGGTCATTCTGTAACACTTCCTCCATGCCATTACTCAAGGTTGTTTCTTGTTTTATGTAGGCTTTAAAAAAAATATATAAAATATAAATGATCATGGTAAAAATAATTCACATGAAAAGTGATATCAAGTGAAAAAAGTCTCCCCTCATGTCCTAATTACCAGTCCCCAGTCCCTAAAATGGCCAAAATTGTATAGAGTTCTAGAAAATTTTTCTCTGAGCACAAATACCTATCATCTACCTACGTATTTAGTCTTTTCTTTCTTTTTTTAACAAGTTGTGTCATGTTATGCACACCCCTCTCTAACATGGTTTTTCACCTAGTAATATCCTCGGCATCTTTCCCTATCAGCACACAAGTATTTTTTAGCAGCTGCATAGTATCCCATAAAATGGATGGGCTATATTCTATTTAATTAGTGTTTTGTTAATGGACATTTATATGATATTCATGGTTATATTGCTAACAAATTTGCCGTGGACAATGCTGACACCTAGCTCTGAGTGTCAAGTATCTCTGTGAGCTAAATTCCTAGAAGTGAAATTGTTTGTTCAAGGATATACGTACTTTAGCTTTGGATACGTATTAACAAATTGTCCTCCTAGAAGATAGTACCAATTTCCATCATACCAATAGCAGAGAAAGTGCCAGTTAGCGCAGTTGGTTAGAGTGTGGTGCTGGTAACACCAATGTCCAGGGTTCAATCCCTGTTCAGGTCAGCTGCAAAAACAACAACAAAAAAGGAAAGTGCCAGTGTTGCCACCACTGTCACCACTGGATGTCTTTATCTATTTATTTTTTTTACTTTTTTTCTTCCCTTTTTTTTGGGCAGCTGGCCGGCACAGGTATCCAAACCTGTGACCCTGATGTTACAAAGCTGTGCGCTAACCAACTGAGCTAACTGGCCAGACCTGGATACCTTTAAATTTTTCATTATTGCTAATCTGATAGGTGAAAATGGCATATCATTATTTTTATTTGCATTTTAAAATTACAGATGAAGTTGAGCACCTTTTAATATGTTAGTCATTTCTATTTTATTTCTGTAAACTTAAAATCCGTTCTTTCTACGCAAGTTAAAATATTAGGGATTGAATTACTGTATACTGTATTTTCCCCCTTAGAGTTCATTTTATCCTGGTCATGTAATGTGATACACGTAGACTTCCTACTCGAATCCCAGAATGTTAGAGCTAGAGAAACTCTTGAGATCATCTCATGATATATTATTTTCAGATGAAGAAACTGAGGTCTAGGGAAGCAAAATTAATTGTCCAGGGTCACACAATTAGAGACTGGGTTGAAACCAGAATGGGTTGAAACCAGAATGCATGCTGCCTCCGGTTCTACTCAAATCTTTTACTCTGCTGTTTACCAAAACGAGAGGTCTGTCTTGAAAATTTAAACCACTCATTTAAATTTGTTAACATCCCAAGGAGTTTCTTATGACTTATAACTGCAGACCCAATGAGCCAGCTTCTCTGTCCGATGTTTCACTTAATGGTGTAGTTTATTACAGTTCAGCAGTCCCAGAGACTGGATATCTGTGCGTTGTGTTAAACTCCTCTTGAAGTGCTCTAGTAAAATTTTCTGCATGTCAGTGCCTAGTTCAGGGAATGGGAGCTTCTTACGCTCAGTCAGCACCAACTCAGGACAAATCAAGCTAGAAAAATCAATAGTCTCACCCCTGCCATTACTTACAATTTTCATGGGTTGTTTAATATAATAAAATAGTTACATCGAAAAAATTCTTAAACTCTTTATTATGCTCTCATACCTTCACAGAGCTATTTCAAATTTCTCATGCAATTATATCCATTTAATTTCAACCTTGAAATTAGAATTTTATCTTCCTTACCCTCCTTAAAGAGCCCTTAAATAATTACTAAAATCTAAGTTTTAGTCATTAGGGGGATTTAAAGAGAATTGTTTGGTTACAGACTTTAACCCAGGGAACCCTAAGTGCATGGATCCCAGCTTTCCCTGTCTCTGCCATATCACGCTGGGTTTTTTTCCCCTACTGAAATAATAAGACTTTTTA
The DNA here is from genome assembly GCF_000696425.1 of Galeopterus variegatus. Classification (NCBI taxonomy): domain Eukaryota; kingdom Metazoa; phylum Chordata; class Mammalia; order Dermoptera; family Cynocephalidae; genus Galeopterus; species Galeopterus variegatus. The sequence goes on along the minus strand of NW_007726624.1, from coordinate 161,927 downwards.
TTATTTTTATAATTTAGATACATTTGGGTCTTCTCTTCTTACCCTTAGTTTAAAAAAATATTTAAAGAACTTATAACTAACTCATCAACTATAAAGTTATTGATAGAATTACCCAATTGATAGAAAAGACATAAGACTTTGAAGAAAAAAATTGAGAGAAACAAAAATAACTGCCAATTTCATAGTTAAGCTACATTTTGCCAAGTCATCCATATCAGAAAGCAAAAAACAAATAAATAAATAAAAACTAAAATTTGTGAGGCTCAGGGCTGGCCAGTTAGCTCACTGGGTTAGAGTGTGGTGCTGACCACACTAAGGTCAAGGGTTCGGATCCCCATACCAGCCAACCACAACAACAAAAAACAAAAACATTCATGTAAAAATAGTGAGTTCAAATATCAAAAAAGTGAATAGGGCATATACACTGTAATTAATCGAAAATGTTTTAGTACATGGTCTCAAATTTTTTTCTTTTTCAGTCAAATGTGCAGGTCACTGCAGTTCAGCTGGAAATCTATACCGAGGGGCCTAAATGTTCTATTTCGGTTTTCCAAGAGAGAGTTTTTAAAAACATTTTTCCCCCCTTTCTCATTTCCAAGTTATGTTCAGCTAATTACTGGAGTGCTGAACATTCTGTCCTAATACTTGAAAGTTCCTGACTTCTGCGTAGGCAAAGGAAGCCTAATGGATACAAGGGGAATTCTCCCAGTCCTGTTTTACTGACCCTCTTTCCAAGTACATTCGTAAGAAATTGTGTTTAAACAAACTGCTTTGTACCTTTGATTTCAGCTAAATGCAACTTGGAACTGGCTTATTAAATACTAATAAAAATGTTCCTGCTCGCAGAAGTTAACTTTCTGTAACTGGTAAAGGTCCATAAAAAAATGATAACATTGTGTGATGTTGAATATGCTAATTATTTGAGCATTACATATTGCACACAGGTATTGATATTCAATGCTGTACCCCACAGATGCGGACAAACAATTATGTTTCAATAAAAAAAATAAGAACTTAACTTTCTGTGAAAATAATGGCAAGTATAAGCTATCTTAAGTGCACACTGGAGAGAACTGGTTTCTAATGAAAAGACTAAGGTAGATAAAGGAAGAGGTGCAGTATCACCATTTTAGGGTCCTTCCTCTGACCAGGATAAAGCAGAAAAGACCAAAGAGATGACCTGGCAATTGTGGTAATGAAGAATGTTTCCACCTAAGAAAATGCTTAAGAAATGTTTCTCTTACTTGGCATCACCTGCCCCTCAAAAAAACACCCAGTGGCCAGATTTATGGGGTTGCTAACATTTGAAACTTATCACCGATTGAAAACAGTGGGGTTGCACCAGACTTTGGTAGCACTGAACATCAGACAATGAATTAGGGCTGAGGCCAGAAGGGATTACTCAATGTCAGGTAAGTCAAGGCAAAGAAGCTGTTAGATGGGGGTGCTGGGGACCCTGAATAAGGAGAAGCGTGTGCTCTTCTCACTTGTACAAGCCTTTTAAAAATCTTTTTCAGGGGCCGGCCCGGTGGCGCACTGCTACAGTGCACCGCTTGGGAGTGCGGCGGCGCTCCCGCCGAGGGTTCGGATCCCACATACAGACCGGTTCCCGCTCACTGGCTGAGCGAGGTGCGGGCGCAACACCGAGGGTTGCGATCCCGTTGCCGGTCCCGGTCTGGTACGGGCGCGACACATCGGGTTGCGATCCGTTGCCGGACACGAAGAAAGACAAAAAGGAAAAAAAAAATCTTTTTCGAAGATGGATATTTGGTCTGTTGCTTAACTGGGAGTTTATACAGAAATTTGCTTTACAATGATTTTTTTTTGATTAATGGTTATCCACTTAACATACCAATATAAAATTAATACCAGTGTGCTA
>NW_007726624.1:157396-159685 GCF_000696425.1 Galeopterus variegatus | reverse complement strand
GACACTGAGGGTTGCGATCCGTTGCCAGACACGAAGAAAGACAAAAAGGAAAAAAAAAATCTTTTTTGAAGATGGATATTTGGTCTGTTGCTTAACTGGGAGTTTATACAGAAATTTGCTTTAAAATGATTTTTTTTGATTAATGGTTATCCACTTAACATACCAATATAAAATTAATACCAGTGTGCTATAGTTTGCTGCATGTGGCAATGGAGAGATCTGTCAGGCTGAGACCCACCAGTGGCTTTGCTCAGTGTGGGCTGATGGGGACAGTCAGGATGGATCAAAAATGACAGTTGCATTAGTTTGCTTTGGCTGCTATAACAAAGTATCCAGACTGGTGGCTTAAATAGCAGAAATTTATTTTCTCACAGTTCTGGAGACTAGAAGTCCAAAATCAAGGTGCTGGCAGGGGTGCTTTCTCCTGAGGCCTCTGTCTTGGCTTGCACATGGCTGCCTTCTCACTGCTTCTTCATATGGTCATTCCTCTCTGCACATCTGACAGTCTACGGCCCTATAAATCTGGCTCCAAACTTCCTCTCACCCTAAATGCCAACCCAAATTGCATGACTACTCCTGACCCTACAAACCTTCTGTGTCCCTGATCTTGTGCAAACTAATCCTCTGCCAAAAATATCTCTGCCCTCTCCACCCATCAAAACCTGTGATCTACCTGTATAATGCAACATTGAGTAAAAAAACAAACAAAAATGAATGCATTAGTACAAGGGTGTAATCGTGCTCCTCCCTTGTCACTCTGTGTGTCCAAATGCCCTCTTCTCATAAGGACACCAGTCAGCATAGACCAGGGCCCACCTAATTGACCTCATTTAACCTTAATTACCTCTTTAAAGGCCCTGCCTCTAAATACAGTCACATGGTGAAGGATTGGGGGTTAGGGCTTCAGTGTATGAATTTGGGGAGACACAATTCAGCTCATAACAACAGTCAAAAGAGATTTCACATTGTGTTTTTCTGACTTCAAAGCCTGTGCTCTTAACCGCGTTACCGTGTGTGAGTGTGTGGGTGTAAAGCTTCTAAGAGAGTCGAAGGAAAAAGAGTTTATGCTCATCTTTAATCATTAAGAAAAGTTTAGCAAGGGAGGTTACATGTGAGTACAACTTTGAAGGAGGGGCAGCTTTTCTTAATTCTATTTAAATTGTAATTATTGTTTTAAAACCTAACAATTTTTCTTACTATGAAACTAACATGTATTCTCTGTAGAAAAATTAGACAATTAAATTTAAAAAAAAAAAAAAGAAAAAGAGGCTGGCTGGGGTTATAATCCAGGGAGAGGAATCAGGAATAAAAACCAGGTGGTGACGGAGGAAGATGAGTCACAGAAGAGGAAGAATGAACAGGGTAATTGGGTAGTGGACTTGTGTGTTTGGTGGGGAAGGGAAAAATCAAAGTTGATGAGGGCAAGTGGTAGGCTGGCATAGTCATGGGGAGGCTGGAGGAAGAGTTGACCCCAGGAGTAATATGGTAAGATGCTGACTTTGAGAGATCACTGAGCACCCGGGGTAGAGGTATCTGTCAGGCAATCACGAATGTGAGTGTGCAGTAAAATGGCACATGCCTTTCAATTATCCGTAAGATTCTCAAAACCAAACGGGGATAACGCACTAAAACCTTGAGTCCTGGTCTTCAGTTTTTGTTGCCCTCTAAGAGACTGCCTCTTGCATACAATCCGCCTGACCCTCGTGGACCCAGTACCTGGTCATGTTGTACTGAACTCTATATTCACATGTGGTTCTGGACTGTTATTTCATTCTGAGATCCCTTTCTTGGGATAAGTTTGTCAATTTTCTTCTTAAGGACAGCAAAGTGTCTAAAATCCAATTGTTTATCTAAATGAGAAGGAAATTATATCATTTGAACAAAAAGGGGGTGTTGACATTAACTTTCTGGCCCTGGTTTAAGGGTCACACTGCTCACGTTCTGGAATGATCATGTCTACCTCTCACTCTTTCTGTCGTAATACCCCTCACCTGACTTCGTGCTTATGAAAATGGCATAAATCTTATCCCAAGTCATTAAAAATATTTTATGCTATGAACCCAATGTTCAATGAACCATCGGGAGATTTAAGAATATATTGGTGTCAACCAGGAAGATTAGGTTAACTCTTTAAGGCCTTAGGGTCTGAACTAACAGATAACAAGCTGTAAAGTGCTCCATCATATCTCTGAAAGGTGATTCTCAAGGCCTTGTTTCCAGGGACATCCGCCGTGTGTAGTCCATCGAAGGATTTGACCACTGAATCTAGAGACCAGGGTCAGACCTTCT
>NW_007726624.1:155038-156929 GCF_000696425.1 Galeopterus variegatus | reverse complement strand
GCCGTGTGTAGTCCATCGAAGGATTTGACCACTGAATCTAGAGACCAGGGTCAGACCTTCTGTTGATTCTAAAGACCTAACCTTATGTCCAAAAGGTTTCCTCAATCTGTCTGTCTGTACATTTTCCCATTGCCACTGCTCTCTGGTTCAACTCAACCTTTTTGACTCTTCTTGACCTAGACTGTTGCAGTTGCTTAGCGAGCCTCTCTGCCTCTAGCCCCATCCCACTTCAGCCCATCCTCCATACTGCTGCCAGCATGACCTTTCTAAAACACAGCTCTGAACATTTCACCTCCCTACTCTAACACCTGTCAAGACTCATATCGCTTCTAGAGGAGAATGTAAACTCCTAGGCGTACCAGAGCAAGACCGTACACATTCCTGTCCTTAGTTGCCTTTCTAGCCTCACCTCCATCTACCCTGTCATTGCTCACACTTGCCACACCTCCACGCCTTGCACACACTGATTTCTGTGTTGGCAGTGCCTTCTGCTTGGCCAACTCCTATTCAGTCTTCAAAGTCCAGCTTGCATGTCACTTCTGTGAATCTTTCTGTTTCTTCCTCCCCTTTCTCTCTATGTTGGCAGCATAAATTCCTCTCTCATCTGTGCTCCATTAACTCTTTATGCACCTCATTGTAAAGTACCTCATGTTTTGGTATATAGTCAGCTATTTACATGTCTTAAATTTTTTTTTTTTCATTAAGCAAAAATTCTTATGACATATACTGTCTTCAGATACATGGGGTTTTTTTTGTTTTGTTTTGTTTTTCCTGGCTAGGCTATGAGCTCCTGAAAGGCAGGAACTGNCTTGGCCAACTCCTATTCAGTCTTCAAAGTCCAGCTTGCACGTCACTTCTGTGAATCTTTCTGTTTCTTCCTCCCCTTTCTCTCTATGTTGGCAGCATAAATTCCTCTCTCATCTGTGCTCCATTAACTCTTTATGCACCTCATTGTAAAGTACCTCATGTTTTGGTATATAGTCAGCTATTTACATGTCTTAAAACATTTTTTTCATTAAGCAAAAATTCTTATGACATATACTGTCTTCAGATACATGGGGTTTTTTTTGTTTTGTTTTGTTTTTCCTGGCTAGGCTATGAGCTCCTGAAAGGCAGGAACTGTATTATATTTACCCCCTACCTTTTTAGGAAACATAAAATGATGGTTGTTAAAAAAAGTGGGGGAGGATTCTGGATCATACACTGAGCCAACCTTGATCTCTAATTCCAGGTTTGTTAGTTACAAGGCAAACTGAATGAAAAGTTTAAACATTTGTTGAACAGCAAGCACACACACTTATAACTCTCATCTTTCTTTAAAACTGAGATTTGGTAGAATATTCAAAAAGTGAGATATAATCTGAATTTTATTTTTCTCAGCTTACTTACTTCAAAGCCCCCTCCCCAACCCTTTCTTTAAAAAAAATTATTATTTCTTTAAAAAAAAAATTTTATTGTGTACATTTAAGGTATACAACATGACATTATGAGATACACGAAGATAGGAAAAAGGTTACTATAGCAAAGAACATTAACATATTCATTATCTAACATAGTTGCCTTTTTTTCTTTTTTTTGGTGACAAGAACAGCTAAAGTCTACTTAAATAAGTAAAAAATGGCAAATACAATACAGTATTATTAACCATATCCTCATGTTTTACATTAGTTCTCTGTACTTGTTCCTTCTAGATATCCGCTACTTTGCATCCTTTGACCTACATCACCCTGTCTCCTCCCTTCCCCCTCTGTCACCTGGTAAACACTGTTTTATTCTCAATCTCTGTGTATTTGCCTTTTTCTTTTACCTTTTTTTTTTTTTTTTTTAAGATTTCACACGTGAGGGCCGGCCTGGTGGCGCACTGCTACAGTGCGCTGCTTGGGAGCGCGGC
>NW_007726624.1:151274-154038 GCF_000696425.1 Galeopterus variegatus | reverse complement strand
GGGCGCGACACTGAGGGTTGTGATCCGTTGCCGGACACAAAAAAAGGAAAAAAAAAAAAAAAGATTTCACACGTGAGATTATACAGTATTTGTCTTTCTGTGTCTAGCTTATTTCACTTAGCATAATGTCTTCCAGTTTCATCCACGTTGTGGCAAATGGCAGGATCCCCTTTTTTAAGGCTGGATAATATTTCGTTGTGCGTATAAACCACACTTTCTTATTCATCTCTTGATGCACATTTCATTTGTTTCCATATCTTGGCTATCGTGAACAGTGCTGCAATGAACATGGAAGCACAGATATCTTTACGACGTGGTGATTTTACTTCCTTTGGTGGTGAGTTCATTTCCTTTGGATATATGCCCAGAAGTGGGATTGCTGGGTCACGTGGTAGATCTATTTTTACCTTTTGTAGGAACCTCCACACTGTTTTCCATAATGACTGCACCGATCTACGTTCCCAGCACCGGTGTACCAGGGTTCTCTTTTCTCCGTCCCCTCTTCAACACTTCTCTCTTGTCTTTTTGTTAGTAGCCATCCTGACAGGTGCCAGCCCACCCTTTCTTCTATCTTTGTTATTCAAAATGTTATAAAACATATTGTTATACTCTTCTGTCTTATTAAACATAGCATAGTGAAAGTAATTTAATCTTTTTTCAATGACTGAGAATTTTGATATGCATCAAATACATATCTCAGTACAAATGCTGAGAATATGATATGTATCATATGTAAAGGTCTGATATGATATGATTCTTATCTTGAAAATGTGCCTGTATCTTGCTCTGATAATATCTAGTAATCTAAGGAATCAACTTTAAATAAAGGAAAACATGTTCACTAAAATACACACAGAGTTTGAGCTGAGATCTATGGCAACTATGGAGGTGCCACACAGTCCCCCCTTCAAGAGAGGGCTAGCTGAGAGCAGTACGGTTGCCCACAGCCTCCAGGTGCTGCACCACGTTCACACCAAGACCGTGTTCTCCTGGTCTGCGTGTAGTCACTGACCTGGCTGAGACTTTCTCGGAGCTACCCTGAGGCTTACGCTTCTCATCCAACCCTCCTACCTTCCTTCTCTCCTTGCACAAGTGTCAGACCTTCACTGTGCTCAAAAGGCTCCCCAGGTTTATGCCATGCTCCATCCCCCTTTAACCTTCACAGAAGTTTCCCCTGGTAATTCTCTTGCACTTCTAAATTCATCTTGGCCTCTGCTTCCTAGAGGATGTGAACTAGTGGATAGATCTACAGGATGAATAGGAGTTACTTAGGCAAAGAGGGAGGTCAGAGCACCCATGCGGAGTGGAGAGCATGGAGAGTTCATGGTACTGGGAGTGTGTTTGGAGCAGAGTGAGTGGAGAGGGGCTTGCTGAGAGTGAAACTATAAGGGGAGGCCAGGGCCACACTGTGCAGGCAAGGGTTTTTTATACTTTATCTTACCAGCAAAATCCATTAAGGATTTTAATTGGAGAGGATGATCAGATTTGCATTTTGAAAAATTCATTCTGGCACCGTTGTAGCAAAGGTACAAGTTTAAGAGGCCGATGCAGTGATCTAAATGAGAATTAATGGTAGTCTGGACTAGACTGGTGGTGGGGAGATGAAGACATATGAGAGATTTATAAATAAAATCTGTGAAACTTGGAGGTAAACCAGAAATAAGGGGACAAGGGAGAGGGAGGCTTAAAGGCTTCCAAATTTTGGTTTACCTAACTGATGGGTGGATGAGCCATACACTGGACTTGGAAAACCCTGAAGAGAAAAGGGTGTAGATGGAAGACTGTGTCCATTGGATTTGGGTAGACTGAATTTGAGATGCTCAAGAGGTAACAGTCAAGAAGAGAGTGAAGCAGGCATTTGGTGTTGGACCAGGACTGGTGGAAAAAACATGCACATCTGGAGTTAAATGAAGCTGTGGCTGCGAATGCAGAAGCCTGGGACCCAGGGGCCAGGGTCGTCTTTGGTGAGAAGTTGGTAGCGTACGGCAGCTCCTCTGCAAAGAGGTGCATGGCAGACTTGAAGGACCAGCCTTGGAGGAATGTAGGTTTTTGTCCTTGATGTCTTTTTGAGGCTTGGAAAAAGGATGAATGAGTAAAGGTCTGAAAGTAGCAAAGGAGAGCAGACACACAACAGAGCGTGCACACACACACACACACACACACACACAGGAGATTTATTTTAAGGAATTGCTCATGTGATTGTGGGGGCTGGTAAGTCTGAAATTTGTCGGGCAGGCTGGCAGGATGGAGACTCAGGCAGGAGTCGATGCTACAGTCTTGAGACAGAATGTCTTCTTTTTCCGGGAAACCTCCATTTTCGCTCTTAAGGCTTTTCAACTGATTTGATGAGGCCCACCCATGTGGTTGAGCCTACTGTCTCTTTACGTAGTCAGTTGATTGCAGGTGTTTGCCACATCTACAAGACACCTTCACAGAAACTTAGATCAGGGTTTGACTAAGTATCTGGGTGTTGCAGTCCAGCCAAGTTGACACATAAAACTAACCAACACAGGCACTTTGGGGACTGAGGGAGAGGTGGGGTCCTGGGACCTTGAGGTTTCAGTGAAGACAGAAAGGAGAAGGGAACATCCTGCTACACTCGAGGATTCGGGGAGTGTGCCAGTATATACTGGCAGTTCCAGAAAGCCTGCTGGGAGGACACGTGAACTCAGTGAAAACTGAAGGCTGAGAATGAAAAGGCGGCGCAATGGAGCCTCCTATGGCAGTGCAGAAACCACATCTCCCCTCTTCATCCTGACACCTG
>NW_007726624.1:148103-150608 GCF_000696425.1 Galeopterus variegatus | reverse complement strand
CGCAATGGAGCCTCCTATGGCAGTGCAGAAACCACATCTCCCCTCTTCATCCTGACACCTGCAGGTGAGCAGGAGTCCAGCTTGGCTTCTCTGGGATCTGGCCCATCTTCAGGGGACCTTCTCTAGACACAGGGAGGTGGAGCACTTTGGAAGTGGAGGTGACATAGTGTCCTGTGCCAGGCCATCCCCAACTCCCACTGTCTTCGTCATTCCCATTAGGTGGGCTCTTGAAATTCTGCGATGCTTATTTTCTAGCACAGATGGCTGTGTTTTTATATGGCTTTCTAAATTGTTTATTAACTATTACCAACTGCGCTATGATTCAGAAAGGAAATGGCTTTCAGGAGTGTGGAAGCCAATCAGTCTAAGCAGGAACTGATACCTGTAGGAAAACACAAGTATAAATCACCACTATTTGTGGCTAATATAAATATGTTTATAAAACACAAACTTGCTTAGAAGCAGTGAGTATTTACCCTATAATTCGTCAAGAACTAAGTGTCACATGGAGCCATGAACAGGGAATAAAAATATTTACTACCACTGTGTGATATGGTGCAAACTTTTTGTCTTTGGGCCTCAGTTTCTTCTCTGTGAAGTGGGTGGAGAATCACTCCTGCCTGGATTATTCCATATTATTATGAGAAGCAGATCAAATTAATTCATTAGAAGGGGTTAAGACACTCGGGAAATGGCAGCTGTTGTTATTGTTATAAGTGGTGTTGCTACTTTTATTATTCTCCTTTACTAGGATCTAAATGCAATTTGGAATTCTAGTGTGGTCTCCACACAAGAGAAAACAGTACACTTGGGGCAGTGCTTGGGTCTTTCCGTATTAAAAACTGCGTATCATTGATTTGCACGTCTGATTTCTTAATCAGTCTACAGGTTATTTAGATTTCTCTCTGCAGTCTGATTCTCACCCCGTTGGATTGAAGCCCAGGGTGGCCGGGCTTTTTGACACGAGGGCCACACAGGGGTTTCTGATTGAGCCTCTGGGCCTCCCTGTCCAAGGCTGCTCCTGTCTGCTGCAGACAAATTGCACTGCCTCGGGACATTGACCATTTGCCTGCCGGTTCATTTTATTCTTTTCTGCATTTATGTGGCAGAATTTGTCTATCTCAATCACTTCCAATTTGGGAGGCAAGTTTCAGTCCGCACTGCCTCGGGACATTGACCATTTGCCTGCCGGTTCATTTTATTCTTTTCTGCATTTATGCGGCAGAATTTGTCTATCTCAATCACTTCCAATTTGGGAGGCAAGTTTCAGTCTTGGAAATTGGCATTATTAATCCTCACATAAATGCATTACACTGAAAATTCACAGGAATTCAAATTGTAACAAAAGTGTTTACATGGCTTCACTGGCCCACAGTTAACTGAATTCTTGCAGTCTTTAGCTGCTGTTGTGGGAGCTCAGCAAGTCCCATGTGGTCTTACCTTCCATGCTAGCACCTGCTCCCACACACCGTCTCCACCCAGTGGTGTGAAGAGCAGGGAGAAAAGTTACCATTTTATATCACCCTTGATTTTATTTCTCTGTTTAGAATTTGTGATTTTTAGAGCAGAGATGATTTTGAATTTCACTCAAGTTTTGCAAAGAAAATAAATAGTGTTAGGATAAAAATTTTTGTACTTATAAACTTTTTTTATCAATGACTATTTGCAAATCATTGATATGTTAGTTGTATTCCATGCCATTGACTGTGTATACTATTTATGCTATCAAGTTCAGATAAACTGCTTGTTTGTTCAAAAGCGTGTATGTTTCATTTTCGGAATTAGATAGAAGCTGCCTGAGTTTCAATGGCTCTTAGAGCATCTGCCTCTACCCTTTCCTCCATAGCCTAAGGATTGTGGCCTGAGTGGCCTCTCCAAGATACAAGGCTGATTCTCTTATGGATGGTCCTTCAGGGTGGCTTCATCTCCTTCAGGCTCCTCCAGCCTCTCCAGCCTCATTGCTGTCCACCCTCCCCCCACAGGCACTTGCGTTCCAGTCTTTGCAATTACAGAGGGATTTATGAGCTATCAGAGCTGTGTCTGTGCCCCTGGAGTTCTCACATCAGGAACATCTTTCCCGTCCATATCCTCTGCCTTATATATGTATTTCAAGATGCAACTCAGATGGCATTTTTTCAGGGTGGTCTTTCTAATTACCCACCATGTCATGCCTGCCCTTCCTCTGGCTCCCAAGAGCCTGTCTCTCACCCTTGGCTGCCATAATTGTTTTGTTTGTTTGTTTGTTTTTAAGAGATGACTGGTAAGGGGATCTTAACCCTTGACTTGGTGTTGTCAGCACCAGGCTCTCCCAAGTGAGCGAATCAGCCATCCCTATATAGGGATCTGAACCTGTGGCCTTGGTGTTGTCAGCACCGCACTCTCCCAAGTGAGCCACGGGCCGGCCCCATAATTGCTTTTTTTTTTTTTTTCCTTTTTGTCTTTTTTCGCGTCCGGCAACAGATCGCAACCCTCAGTGTCGCGCCCGTACCGGACCGGGACCGGCAA
>NW_007726624.1:133947-147253 GCF_000696425.1 Galeopterus variegatus | reverse complement strand
ATCACAACCCTCGGTGCTGCGCCCGCACCGCGCTCAGCCAGTGAGCGGGAACCGGTCTCCACATGGGATTCGAACCCTCGGTGGGAGCGCCGCCGTGCTCCCAAGTGGCGCACTCTCCAGTGCGCCACTGGGCCGGCCCCATAATTGCTTTTTTTTTTTTTTTTTTTTTGTCTTTTTTACTGACGGGTAACGGGATCACAACCCTCGGTGCTGCGCCCGCACCGCGCTCAGCCAGTGAGCGGGAACCGGTCTCCACATGGGATCCGAACCCTCGGTGGGAGCACCGCCGTGCTCCCAAGTGGCGCACTCTCCAGTGCGCCACTGGGCCGGCCCCATAATTGCTTTTTAATGTAGTTTCTCTCTCATTAGACTGGGAGATTCCTCACACAGGGACTGACTCCTATGTCTGAAGCCCAGAATCTAACATACTTCGAGATCCTTCATAGGCACTCAGTAAATATTTCTGGAATAAATGGTTCTTAACTATTCACTAAACTAAGTTCTAAGAAGGACATCTCCTAGCCACTTTTTTGTTAGCCTCAGGCTACAGGTCTCTGCTACTGAAAGCATGGTCTGAGGACCAGCAGCTTCAGCATCGTTTGGAACTTCTGAGAAATGCAGAAAGTGGGCCCCGCCCCAGACCTACTAATTAGAATCTGAGTCTTCATGAGATCTCCAGGTGATGCGTATCCACCTTCAGGTTTGAGAAGCCCTGCTACAGCTAACTGAAAGTAACACAATCTTGTTTCTTTTAAAATAATTCTGTAATTCAGATTTTTAACCCCCTTTCTGAAATGATATTATACTAAGTTAACTTTAAAAATGTTTTTACTAAAACTCTAGTATGCCAATTCTAGGAGTAATTTTTAGTGAAAGATAGAAATTGTCATTTACATTTGATACTATTGCAGATACAGGAAATCTCTGCTTATAAAAGGACATCACCGCTCAGAATGAGGGAAGTCTGCCTGACAGGAGGGGCTCCAGAGATTTCCTCGTAGAAAGGGCTTAAGGAAGGCCGTCAGGTTGGAGGTGGGGGCTAGAAAATTGGTCATGAAGTTGTATCTGTATGACAAACACGTGCCACTGCTTTGCTTAGATTATGCTACCAAGTTAACATAAAATTTTTCTAAAGATGCATTTATTCACATTTTATATAGGATCGAGGAAATGTCAATTGCCCTTAACAAGGAATGAATTACCTTCCTCGCCTCTTTTTCTGTAAAATCCTATATCTAATTCATTAGCAAATCCTGTAGGCATTACCTTTGGAAAGTACTCAGAACCTGACTGGCTCTCGCCACTTCTTCTACGGTCACCGTCATCCAAGCCAGCTTCCTCTCTTGCCCGAATTACTACAATAGCCTCCTATTATCTCCCTGTTTCCATCCCACTGCCCAACAGTCTATTCTCCCCGAAGTTGCCAGGTCATGCCCTCCTCTGCCCCAAACCCTCCAGTGGTTCCCATCTTACTCTGAAGGACACTGAAGTCCTTGCCATGGCCTACAAGGCCCTCCCTGGCCTAGCTCGTTGTCCCCTCTGACTTTATCCCCTCATGCTCCCTTGGCCTCCTGGCTGTTTGTCAAGCCTGGCCAGCAGTGTCCCCGTGTCAGAGCCTTTGCACGTAATGTTTCCACTGCAGAAAACTCTCCAGATATCTAGATGGCTTGCTGCCTCTTTCTTCAGGTGACTCTCAAGTGGCAGAGAGTCCTTCCCTGACCACATACCACTCGCACTTCCCCACCCACTGTCACTTCTGTCTCCTTATCCTATTTTATGTCTTGTCACTTATCACCATCACCTGATAAGTACATGTTTATTATTTTACCTATTTTTGTTTCTGCCCACTAAAATTCAAACTCCGTAAAGTAGGAGATTTGTCTTATCCCATTCCCAGAACAGCCTAGCATGTAGTAAGTAATTGCTTAATACATGTTGGCTGGATGAAAGCTTGAACAGCAGCACAAAGGGCCGGCATGGAGAGGATGCCAGTGATGAAGATTAGTGGGGAATGGCTCAAGTCCATTGTCATTACATCCGCTGTTACAGTATCAGTCCGTTTTTGTTGCTTATAACAAAGTACACTGAACTGGGTGATTTATAAAGAAAATGAAATTTATTACTCACAGTTTCTGAGGCTGGGAAGTCCAAAGTCCACGTGGTGGTGGTGACAGTGACCCAGGGGCCTCACGTTGCAAGATGGTGGAAGAAGAGAGAGCAGAAACAGAGAGAGAAACAGACTCTCCTCTTCTTTTAAAGCCCTCAGAACCACGCCCCTGACCACCATTTTTAATCCACTCACTACTGCGTGGTCCTACGATGCAATCACCTCTTCAAGGCTCCACCTTAAAATTGAATAGAAATGTTGCTAATAAACTGCAGTATTGTCAAATTAATAGATCTTTCTCTCCTTATCAGTGTCAGTGTAATGCTCAGAAGACTACTCGTTAGAAGCAAGGATAGAGAAAGCAAAGGTCCTAAATAATCCTTACTGCTTGTTCTTTATTACGTTTTATCCTCTTTATTTTCTTTCCCTCCTAGGTTTCCTTTTTAGACAGTCTGTGCCATTTTTTTTCCTTTTTGTCTTTTTTACTGACCGGTAATGGGATCGCAACCCTCAGTGTCGTGCCTGTACCAGGGACGGGCAACGGGATCGCAACCCTCGGTGTTGCGCCCGCACCGCACTCAGCCAGTGAGAAGGAACCGGTCTCCACATGGGATCCGAACCCTCAGAACCCTCAGCGGGAGCGCCGCCGCACTCCCAAGCAGCACACTCTCCAGTGCGCCACCGGGCCGGCCCTGTGCCATTTTGAACTGAGTCTTCTTTTAAAGCCCTCAGAACCACGCCCCTGACCACCATTTTTAATCCACTCACTACTGCGTGGTCCTACGATGCAATCACCTCTTCAAGGCTCCACCTTAAAATTGAATAGAAATGTTGCTAATAAACTGCAGTATTGTCAAATTAATAGATCTTTCTCTCCTTATCAGTGTCAGTGTAATGCTCAGAAGACTACTCGTTAGAAGCAAGGATAGAGAAAGCAAAGGTCCTAAATAATCCTTACTGCTTGTTCTTTATTACGTTTTATCCTCTTTATTTTCTTTCCCTCCTAGGTTTCCTTTTTAGACAGTCTGTGCCATTTTTTTTCCTTTTTGTCTTTTTTACTGACCGGTAATGGGATCGCAACCCTCAGTGTCGTGCCTGTACCAGGGACGGGCAACGGGATCGCAACCCTCGGTGTTGCGCCCGCACCGCACTCAGCCAGTGAGAAGGAACCGGTCTCCACATGGGATCCGAACCCTCAGAACCCTCAGCGGGAGCGCCGCCGCACTCCCAAGCGGCACACTCTCCAGTGCGCCACCGGGCCGGCCCTGTGCCATTTTGAACTGACGAGATGTTTGTTTCAAACTGAAGATTTTTTAAGTGACCCAACTACAGTCCCAAACTATTAGCCTAAACCAAGGATCAGCATACTTTTTCTGTAAGAGCCCAGAAAGAAAATATTTCAGGCTTCATGGGAAACACGTGGTCTTTGTTTCAACTGCTCTGACATTGCCTTGTGAAAGCAGACAGACAATACTTAAAAATAGGGGTGTGGTTGTGTTACAACAAAAGTTTACAAAAACAGGTCTGCAGATTTGGCATATGAGCCATAGCTTGCTAACCCCTGCCCTCAGCCAAAGTCATATATTTCTAGACTGCGAGCTCTTGAGGGCAGGAACGGTGTCTAACACCTCCATTGGGTACAAAGAAATGTCTTTAGAATATGGAAATAAATATTTACACCCTAAGACAAATCCATTGGTAATTTTATACTGGATGCTGTTAGTCACGGGTGGAATGGTTGGTGCTGCGACCTTGCCATGACCCAAGGATTCATTGTTCTGGAACATGACTGTGCAGAACTCGTAGCCAGGCAAGCAGCACCTCATCTCGTCACTCCTAAGACACATTTATTTACAACTTAACGTTTTTCAAGCCAGGATATGTCTCACAATGATATCAGAAGCATATTTCCTTTTTAGTTGTGCATAAAATAATGGTGTGTCTCACAATTGTTGGCATTTTAGAATTGAAGAAATAAGGTATTTCTCTCTTGGATTTTCAGATTAAAGAATGACCAAACAAAATATTCATCTAAGGAAGAACTATAGAAGTCCCTCGGTATCTGTGGGGAATTGGTTCCAGGGCACCTGCCCCCTGCAAATACCAAAAAATGGCATTGTATTTGCAGATAACCTATGCAACCTTTTCAAATCATCTCTGGATTACTTATAATACCTAATACAAGCACGTGTAAATGCAATGTAAGCTGTTGTTATAGTGTATTGTGTTTTTTATTTAGGTTACTTTTTATTATTGTATTATTTTTTATTTTTTTCTCTAGTATTTTCCATCTGCAGTTGGTTGTACCTATGAATACGGAACCAGCAGAACCGACTGTATATTGTCTATGAGGTAATAATTGCAAGAGTTGGCGAAGCCAATTGTATCTGGATCTTAAGTGCAAACACTATTGCTCACTATAACTTTCAAATAACATAGACATTCATGGTGAGTTGATAGTGAAAAGCCAAACGCCCGAGGGTTCGGATCCCACATACAGACCGGCCGCTCACTGGCTGAGCGAGGCGCGGGAGCAACACCGAGGGTTGCGATCCCGTTGCCGGTCCCTGGTCCGGTATGGGGGCAACACTGAGGGTTGCAATCCGTTGCCGGACACGGAAAAAGACAAAAGACAAAAAAAAAAAAAAAAAAGAGTTGGTATTGAGTTAAAAGAAAGCAAAGCTGTGAGCAAGATTGGGGCTGCTGGTGGAAGGCCTGGCCCCTCAAAACTTCTTGGTGGAGGAAACGGGGGGCATTCAGTAGACTGTTAATTCCCTTTTAGTCCTTTAGACGCGTGTGATGGCACACGACGCTACTGGGATGTGCGTTTTGTTTGTGCTAGGAGATGTGTGACCTGTTTGGTAAGCTTTGTTCTCTCTCTGAAAGCACTGTGATTCATTGGAACGAAGGCAGGGGGGACGGGAGGGAGGAGAGGAAGGATCACTGCCTGCGGGCATCTGGGCCGGGATCCGGACCACTGCCATCTAAAGTTCTTGACCACAGACATGTAAATATCCTATTTACCTTCCTCTGACCAAAGTAAGTACTATCCATGTTTGAAGTTGCATGAGCAAAGACACAAAGCAGGACTCAGCAACCAGGGTCTGAATAAGGTACCAGCTGGTTTGGGTGACACAGTCACCTGATTTAAGGATAGCTGACAGGACAGTGGGAGCAGGTTGTGGCGGAGGTGAGGCCTTCCCTGCTGCCCTCTCCCTCTCCCGGTCTCCATCCCTGGGAGACCCATGATTTCTCTGGGCTGCTCCCAGATATGTGAGTGACAGACGCCCCTCCCCTACATTTGCACAGCCACCGTCACTCCCTTCCCCTACATTACCAACTGAGGCTGAAGGAAGCCTTGCCCACTGGAGCCACTGAAGTCACCTCCCCCTCCAGGTGGGCACTGATAAGACAACAGCAGCTATTTTCCATTCCCATCCTCCTGAGAAACACCCGATGGAGTGACAGAGGGAGGGCACATGGCTTTATTGTTTGGAGAGTTCAGAAACAAGCATAGCTTATTAATAATGAGTGATTCACTGATTGCAAAATAAGCAGGCTTTAGCCTTCCCTATTCCCATGTAATTAAAATGAATTGTGTACAAACACACAAAAACATTTGTAGTCCCAAGTTTCCCCGAAGTCCTTTCTTTAAGACTAAACAGTGTGCACGCAGCACTGTGCCTCCGACCCTCTCTTGTGTCGTTGTGTATGTTAGCAGACGTTGTCGCCTACCAGATTCTATTTGGGAAAGCTTCCCGCAGTGCTTCAAAACAGGAAATTGGCATCTTTGTGGATTGTGAATTAAAGTGTGGATGGAAACCCCCTTCTTTTGACTCATAGCACCATCTAAGTTCCTATTGTGCCTCGTGAACCTCAATGCAAGAGGCTCTGAGGGTGCTTCAGTACAGTAGACGTGTCATCGTTCCACATCCACTCTCAACACACGGATGCCTTATTTAGCGACAAAGTTTTTCACAGAAAGAGATCATAAAGTGACAGTTTTAATATTGCAAATGAAATGACATTTCTTATTGTCACCTGGTTGATCCTAGCTTATGGGCTTTTGCTTTTTCAATGTAACAGCCTCATCACGTTTTTTTTTTTTAAACATCCCTCCATGCCTTGAGTGTATACTTTTGCCCCTTCTAGGCCCTTGTCTTCTGGTCCCCCTATTTTCTCTGTCTGTGTATCTCCCTTGACTTTCTGGTTCTCACGTCTCATCTCTCAGTAGTTATCTATTATTCAGCCTTTTATGCCTTGTAAGCGGGATCCACATTTTTTTTTTCCTTTTTGTCTTTTTTCATGACTGGTAACGGGATCACAACCCTCGGTGTCACGCCTGCACTGCGCTCCACCAGTGAGCAGACCAGTCTCTATATGGGATCCGAACCCTCGATGGGAGCGCCACCGCGCTCCCAAGCGCCGCACTCTACCAAGTGCGCCACCGCATTGGCCCCGGCATCCACATTTAAATATTACAACTTCCATAAAATTCTCTTTGGCCAAAAAACACTTCAGGCACAAATATGCCTGGGTAAGGAGTCTACATTCTAATGCTGAAAACAAACCAGGTCCTCGTCTGGGTTTCTTTTATATTAAAACAAAACAAAGCAAAAGCAAACAAAAATAAAACAAACATAAAAAGCAGAAAAGACTGAGCTATGCTCTTTTTACTTTTGTGCTTAGTTATGCCAAGCTGATTATTTTTAAAGATGTGGAATAAACCCATGATAATGGTGTGTTTTATGACCTTTTGTTTTTAAATGTCTCAACTGAAGTTGAGAAAAAAGAGATTCTTCCTAAAGAGTCAGGCAATGAAATAAAAAAGAAGATATGGAGTTTAACAACCCATTTCTTCCATGTTTCTGTCATAGATTCTATATTAATCCAAAATAAAATGTATGGCTCAGTGGTTAAAAGCCTGGACTTTGTGGTTGGTGGGAGCTGGGTCTGCTTCCTGGCCTTCCACTTCCCAGCTATGTGACTTTAGGAAACATGCAATATCAAAGCCACAGTTTTCTCACCTGTAGTGTAGCTATAATTATGCCCACCTTGTAGGGCTGTTTGTGAGAATTAGAGAATTAGATAATTAGAGAATTAATTAATTATCTAATTAGAGAATTAGATAATTTAATTTGATGAGGGCTCAGCACTTGCAAGGGCTCGGTCGGTGCTAGCTCGCCTCTTCCTTGCGTTTTTTAAACAACAGTGGGTGGGAGCAGGTGGGTGGCCAGCCCATGACAGGAGACGTACGGACTCTTCTCTCTCCCCCAGGTGGCTGTGCCACTTCACAGCTTCTTTAAGGGAGGTGGAAAGGATGAGTGAGCACTGGCCGGGCATTGCCCAGGAAACTTGGCTGGAATCCAGGCCAAACAATAGTTGCAGGAACATTTGACACTCAAATAACACAAGGCCACACGGCAGGAGCAGGGGGGAAATAAAACCTGTTACAGCAACACTCAGGGGGACGTAACACGTGTTTCCACACTTATTTATAGAAGCTCATTCTACCTCTATGGCAGAGGCCTTTTGGCAGTCGATTTATTTCTGGGGAAAATCTTTAGAACAAAAATTTTTTAAATAGCAAGTACTTATACTAACAGTGTCGATGGCAAGGAAACGTGAGCAGAAATGACAAACACAGAATGTTTTCTCTTCATAAACATTATTGCTTTTGATTTGCACAGTTCCCAATAATTAATGTAGATAGGCATTGCTCAAATGATTTTGTGATAAATAAATAGGGAAACTACAAAGTAAACTGAGGTATGAGAAAATTAGTGTAGCTCCTATAGTTGCCACATGGTCAGGACTCATGTTTGAGGAAGAGGTGAGGTGGTGGTGATGGCGGTGCTTCCTGTTGAGATGAAATAGAAAGAAAGGTTGCTGCCCCCAAATTCTCATTTACCTACGACTCAAAGAATGTCTGCGCTGTGGGCGTTCCCACGGCACTGAGCAGTTGACACCTGTTTTAGATGTCTGTGGTTATAACTGAGCTTGTCTAAGCTCTTGTAAGGCAAAGAAAATTTCGGAGGTTTTCTACGACTCAAAGAATGTCTGCGCTGTGGGCGTTCCCACGGCACTGAGCAGTTGACACCTGTCTTAGTTGTCTGTGGTTATAACTGAGCTTGTCTAAGCTCTTGTGAGGCAAAGAAAATTTCGGAGGTTTTTTTGGTGTCATAGTTTTTAGAAACGTATCTATCATCATTGCTTCTTTTCAATCCTAAACAAAATGCTCAGTTGATGGAGTGAATGTTGACCCTGCAGGATGCCTTGGTGTGCACTTTCAGGAAGGCGATACAGCTGAGTGGGTCAGAGCGTGAGGCTTGGAATCAGACAGACCTCTGTTGGAAGCCTAGAGCACTAACGAGCTGTAGAAGTTTGGGTAAGTTATTTAACCTCTGTAAACTTAGTTACAAGGAAACTGTTGTGAGGATTAAATGATATCATATTTGTATATTAGGGTAAATGCTAAGCTGTTGAAACAAAGACCCCAAAATACAGCGGCTTAAATAAGGGAGCAGTTTATTTCTCTCTCACCTAGGTCTGGTCAGTGGACATTTTCCACCAGATCATTCAGGGACCCAGGTTCCTGCCATCTTGTTGCTCCTCAGTCTCCTGGTCATCTAGATCACTGTTCATACCTGTGGTTCAGCCAGGGAAGGGGATAAGAGCCAAAGTCCAGGGAATGTGGCTCATCTCTACAGTTGGAGAACACTGAGGAGTTGTGCTTTATCATTTTTGCACACATTCCATTGCCATTGGCTCCATCTTACCCACACGGCCACTGCAAAGAAGGCTGAAAAATGTGGTCTTGGGCCGGCCCGGTGGCGCACTGCTATAGTGCGCCGCTTGGGAAGCGCGGCGGCGCTCCCGCCGAGGGTTCGGATCCCACATGCAGACCAGTTCCCGCTCACTGGCTGAGCGAGGCGCGGGAGCAACACCGAGGGTTGCGATCCTGTTGCCGGTCCCGGTCCGGTATGGGGGCGACACTGAGGGTTGCGATCCGTTGCCGGACACGGAAAAAGACAAAAGACAAAAAAAAAAAAAATGTGGTTTTTAACTGGGTGGCCATAGAAAGAAAGGAGGATGAATTCTGGGTAGAAAATAAACAGGCTGTCATAATATGTAGTGTGTCATAATATGTGTGCTTAGCACACAAATGCTTAAAAATAGATTCTGTTATTTTCATAAATTCTTTTGTAGTATGTGTTCTTTTTGTACATTTCCTCAGCTAGATCATTGCCTGGAACATAATAGATGCTCAATTAATAGTTTTCAAGTGAGAAATATTGGATAAATGGACAAATTGTCTCCTTATTTAAGACACTTTTGTGAATGTCAGGGGTTTCTCTAGTGCAGCTTCTTCGGTTTGCTCTCTTTCATCAGATGGGGGGTGCAGCCGTGAGGAAGGGCTGGGAGAGCGAGGATCAGCAGCTTTCCTGGACGACCTCATCTAACCACGGGGCACCTTTGACCTGACAGAGGAGCTATGAGTAGGGCACCTCCCACTATATAGATCTGCCTCCCACTATATAGCAGATGTTGGAGAAGCAGTTTTGAATGAATGAATACGACTTTTCAAAAAGTAGACATGTTTTCTTTTTCAAAATGTTAACTATTGACTGTTTGTAAGGATAAATTGGTCTAAAGTGTTTGTCAGGCTGTGATTTTTCTCCTGCAAAATAAATACTGAAGTGAGCTTTATAAACTCATCTCCTTAGACATTAGGTCTTTGAAGCTGGCTGGATCTGGCCTCTCTGTATCTTACCGTTCTAGCAGACTCTACAGGCACAAGCAAATCTGCCCTGGAGGGGAGAAGCGAGGGAAGAGGTCCGTCCTGAAGGTTTGGACCAGTGCGTTTGTCTGGCCATGCTAGAATCTTAGACGTTCAGTTCTGGAGGGTCATTAAATCTTACCCAGCCACCCTTTGTAGGTGTCATATTCCCAACACGATTGCCAAGTCCAGCCTTAGGTGAAACAGTTCCTGGGAGATCACCAGCCCCTACCATAGTTGGTACCATTTTTGGACAATTTTGATTGTTAGAGATTTTTTCCTTCATGTCGTATCAAACTCTTTCACCCCATAATAGCTACCTGTCTTACCCCTACAGGTTTCTGCTCCCTACACAGTGCAGTTCTTACGCTTTTGCAGCTCTTTCTTCAGATGGTGTGCAGCGAGGCTGAGCCCCTTCCATTAATGGGGTGATGCCATTATCACTGCCTAGTTCTTTGGATTAACAACATGCTCAGGGTGGGAGTTGACATGCAGTCACACACGTGAATCACCTCTGAAGGAAACATGAACTCCGTTTGTGATATTGGGTTGGGGGTGGATGAGCATATGGGATGAGCACTAGATTATCCCAGTCTGGGCCCCACCAAGACGTCCATGGCCAAGGTCAAGGAGACAAATAGGAACGATGAGTAATTTTTTCATAGACATCATGTGCTATGCCTGTTTCAGGGCACATTCAGCTCCTGGCTAAGGCTCCCCAAAATTGATATCAAACTCACAGATATGGCGGCCTGCCCCCAGGCAAAGAACAAAGTCAAATGTTCGTGAAAATGGAAGTGAGCTTTTATTCAGGAATATTGGTGACCTGAAGAGAGACATCAGGTTAACCCATCTCCCCAGTAAACCTGAAAGAGAGTGGCCAGGCTACAGCCATCTCAAAGACTCAGCTTTACTGAGGGGTTTTTATTTTTTATTTTTATTTTAATTTATAAATATACAATGTAGTTGATTTTCGTGTCCCTTCACCAATTCCTCTTTCCCCCCTCCCTGTCCCTCCGCCCCCCATCAACATCATATCTGTTCACTTGTCTTAACAAGTTACTGAGGGGCTTTTAAAGAGGGGGGTGAGGGAGTGGGACGTGGGAAATGAAAAGCGGGGGGTGGGCACGTGAGCAGTGGGGGATTCGTGCAAGGTCTCAGGTGCAAGGTCGCGCCAAGGCTCTGCCTTGTTTCTGCTCCCGTCCTTATCTCCAGGTCTGCGTAGTACATGTGAGTCTGCAGCTCCAGGCTGGCTGGAGAACAACTTTACTTTCATGTAAATAATGTCATCTTGCCCCATAACCAAGGTTCGGAATATCAAATAACCATGGGAAAAGAGGGAACTCAGAGAAAAGCATGCCAAGAAAGAAACTGTGTCTTTTTAAAACCTTTTACAGCCCATGTGGTTTTAGGTCCCAACATGGCATCAGTTCTGCTCACTCCAACATGCCTGCTCTATGCCAGGCCCCAAGCCAGTGGCTTAGAAATAATGGAGTCCTTGCCCTTGCCCTTATGCTCACAGTTTAGGGAGGCAATGCTGGGAAACAAACACGAGGGGACCAGACAGTGGTCCACATCAGAGGTCTGGGGCCCAGGAGATGGGGGTGTGATACCAGAAAGGTATCTCCGAGTCTGGCTGGAGTCTGGCTGGAGTCTGCTGGGCCCTGGGGAACAGCACAGAAGCAGGAAAGAGTGGGCTGTGCTCAGGGCAGCAAGTAGTTCAGTGTGGTTGGTGCACGGGCGGGCATGCAGGGGTCTGGAAAAGGAGGCGGGGAAGGCTGTGTCAGGAAAGGCCTTGCTGCCATGTTGGAGGGGGTGAACTTTTCCCCAGATACCAGGCATCAGAGGACTGTAAGCGAAGGAATGACGTGATCAGCTCTAGGGTAGGAAGACTGCGCTGGCTGCTGTTCAGAGTGAGATTTGGAGTGGGTTGACATTGGTGGCGGGAGACCAGCCCGGAGCCTACTGCATAACTGCAGGCAAGAAATGCTAATGCCTTATCTAAAGCTGCAGGGAAGGAGAGGAGCCAAAGGATTGTAGAGCAAAGTAGGAAAAGTAACTGGTGGGACTCGCATACTGAGGCCATGTGGGAAGAGGGAGAGGTGTGGGCAGAAAAACCTGTGGGGGGCCCTGAGTGGGAAAGGCCTGAGCTGGCGGGCCCTGACCCAGTCACAGCTCACTGGACTGGGCTTCATCCTCAGAAAGGTGGGGTGTCTGAGCCCACCCAGTACAGGGGAGACAAGGAAGTGGGTGTGCTCCTTAAGGTTGGAGAGTTAGACACAAATCAGGTGTCCGCTCCTTGTCTCCTTGGAAGCATGACTCGCATCTCTGCTTGGCTCTTTCTGACGTGGTCCTAAGGGCAGTCTCAGGTCTGACCAAGTGTCCCAGGGAGCCCGGACGAGAATCCACAATACCTCCTGGGGCAGCTCAGGAGTGGAGCACAGAGGGCCCGGCACTCTCCAGCCTACAGGAGTAGTTTAGCTGGTCGTTTAGTTTTCGATTCATTGCAGGGGTGCTCAGCAATTAGTCTCATTTCACCCCCTTTGCCCCTTTCCCTCTTTTCTAACAACAAACATACAATGTTTCACAGATTGGTTCTTAGCTTTTCTACAAACAAAATCACAATCACAGCCTGATATCAGGCACTGGATTATTAATTTCTAACTTAACATAAGACAAATGCCTTTGTGAAGCAGTTAAAGTACTGCAAGCATATTTATTTTGAGTGACTCAACTATACACTTCCTGTTCAGCGTTAAGGAAAATTGGTCTTTATTATTCCAGGGAAATGTCAAGATCACTAAGTATCGTAGCATTTTGACCTGTGTTATGTTGAACAAACTCTCCATATGTTTCTCATAAAAATATACATCAGAGATGGCTTCAGACTGAATGTCAAACTTAGTTAAAGGTACAAACCTCATCAAAGTTATTTTGAATATCAGATATAACAATCAAATGCACACCAGCGTGGGCCATTTTTTTTCTTCGGGCTGCCTCACGCTGATGGATTTAGCAACTTTCCGAGTGTTATTCTGTGTGGTGGAAGGTAGGCGTCTGCTCCCGCCAGAATGACCTCTGACAGTTGCCAGGTTGGGCGTGAAAGAAAGCAATTGCAAAAAATGTATATAACCACTTATCATTAAAAAACCTTTCTGTGTTCATCTCACTTGAACTGTGTGATTACCTGGGTGTACACATACGTAAAAACGTATCAAACTGTACACTTTTCTGTATGTCATAGTTCAATTAAATAGAAATATATATTTTTTCATATTTCATGCGATGTCAGCCAGAATTATTTTTTTTGTTTTTTGGTGGCTGGCCAGTACAGGTATCCAACACTGGACCTTGGTGTTGTTACCAGCACCATGTACTAAACAATCGAGCTAACCAGCCAGCCCTCAGTAAGAGGAATT
>NW_007726624.1:117764-133042 GCF_000696425.1 Galeopterus variegatus | reverse complement strand
CCCCCCCCAGGACCTAAAGAATGTAAACACTATATTTGATTTGACTTGAAAGTATTAATACTTTATTTTAAACAACTGTTGATCTACATCTGCACAGCCACCTTTTAGAATTGGGAAATAAGGCAAGACTCTCATATCTGTGATGTCACATGTCAATAATACTGATAGTGTCATTTGGAGAGTTAGCAATTCTCTCTTTTCCATTATTTGTTCTACAGCCGACTTTGGCCTACGACTCAAAAAGGTCTGTATCACTCTCTTCCTTTCCCCTTTGGGGAAGACTGAATTACTTTAGTGTCTTTCCAGGCCATATTTAAAAATCACCGTTTCCATCCCAAGTTTAGGTAGGGGACATTCAATTGCGATAAGAACGCACCTTGAGTCGATCGATTTATCAGCTCATTTTTGCTTTTCTTTTTGCGTAGCTTAACATGCTTCAATTTTGTTTTCAATTACATTTGACACCCCAGCAAAATATGTTTAATGTTTTATTTTTAAATGAACCACAAACTGTAATGACTAAAAAGACAAATGTTTCCTAATAGGCCTATTGGCCAGAAATTTTTATGAAACCCAACAATGCTAAAGCCACATTTCAGCAACAGCAGCAGAAATTAGGTTTAACTTGGTTAAGCTATCACGCACTTGCTTTAAAAGTTTGTAGTCATTTCCCTTAATATTAATTAATGTCTGCATAAGATAGAAGAGGGATACTGCCTGCTTTTCTTTTTAACATCATGAACGCATGACAAAACAAACTTCAGAACATATTTAAAATGGTGAGCTAACATATTAATAGACTGTTCTTATTAGCTGTTTGCAGGTCTAGGACACAGACATTCAAAATTAGGCTTTTCATGATTTGGTGGAGCTACTACTGAGTGTGGCTGAACACAGGTCCTTAGTTCAGATTCTGTGATCCCAGGGCAGAAGGTACGGGGCCCTTCAAAGGAAGAGGAAAGGGCTATTGTAGGTACAGCTGATGCATTCTTGAGAACGTTTCAGTTCAGCTTTACCATGGAGGAATTCTGTTAAGTTCGAATCCTCCACTGTGTAAGCCTAACTAATAACACAGATTGGTTCCTAAATTTCTTCATAGCGGAGATCAGTTTAAATATACAAGAAATGTTCTGTCCAGTTTTCTTCTGATATAGTGTTGGTATCCATCTGTGGGTTCAATCCACTCCATTACGATGTCTTTTATACAGAATCCTTTGGGGATGTGAAGCCTTTGATTCACAGTTTGCAATACAAATACCCTGATACATCATTTATTTGCTATTAAGTATTTGATTATTATGCCTTTCTAAATTCAATATCTTTAGACCAAGTTTTTAATTAGTGTTCCTTGGAGCAGTTCAGAGTATTTTTTTTTGTAACCCTTTAAATTACAAGTCTGCTTTGTATTTTCCTTCTCTCAGAGAGTTTAAAATCTACTGTCCTAGGTAATCAGAGGCCACAGATACTGAGTAGACACATCTCCCCCCATGAAAACAAAAGGAAGAAATTGATTTTGTAACAGAATATATTAAAAATTTAAATCCAGGATTCACTTTTAAAACAGAAATGAAACCACTGACTACCAAATGTGGTTTGATAGCCACTTTTAGATCCCAAACTTCTAAGAAACTTTCCCATATTAACTCAGTCTTAAGTCTCAGGAAATAAAATAATTATGGAGTTGAACATAGATCCCTATAGAAACAAATACTGTGTTTACAATGTTCCAATCTATTAAAATCAATGACAGACATAAATCATGAGAACTAAAACCCAAGCCAAGTGGCCTAGCTCTCACCATCTGCCCATTCCCCGTCCAGTGACAGTAAACATCCTATTGGAATCTGCTCTGAAAACAAAGGCTTTACCTACCTAATGTCAAGGTAAACAGGTAGTAAATACCTACTTCATACAACTAACCAGAGGTACCATTTGCATTCTTTAGGGTCTAAACACAACTAAAAGTTGGCATTTTTTCCTTTGAAAGAAACCTTCAAAATGACACCATTGTAATATTGCTCTTTACTTGGTAATTTTTAAAAACAAATTATTAGGTGCTGTTTCACATTGAATTAAATTTCTTTTAGCCACTGACCATTTGAGTTAAAGGAAATAAATAAAGATTTTACTATTCAGAAAAAAACCCAAGTTTCCTATATTTTACGTTAAATGCCATCCCCCCAAATTAAGAGCTACACAGAATAAAAGCCTCATCGATTTAAGCTACAATAGTCCTGAAGTCAAGGTCATAAAATACTTCTACTCTGTAAATCATGCAAAGAAAAAAAGTAAGGAAAACGTATTTTCAGCACCAAGAATAGACTTATTAGGAACATAGTTCTCTCTTGAAAGGGGCACTGTAAGTTGTAATAGGTGATGGCATACCTTCAGTTCTCTGAAGAAGATGCTACTCCTGGCCCACTCGACAATGGAGAAGAGGGTTTGATCTGCCATTTTGCACATAAGCCCAAATGTGCTCAACTTTTCGTGCTTGCTTCGGTTAGCCTGCTCTTGCTGCAAATAGGCCATGATTTTGGCCTGGACTTGAGGCTCATCTGGCTCACACTTCAAAAGTTCCAATATCAGATGTGGAATGCTTGCTGGGGAGCTTGTCTGGTAACTATCCATATAGGAATAGCCCATTATTGACTCGGGTGAGCTGGTGTAGGGGTCTGGGTACTCAGATTTGATGGCCCGGCTAGGAAAGTGGCCGTATGTTTGGTAACCTTGCAGGCTGCCATGAGGGGGCATTGTCATGCTAATGGGGGAAGTTACAAAGGGACTTCTGTCATAGTCTGTAGGAGGCAAGGCAGCATGGTTCAGAGGTAGGCCTTTGGAGGCGGAATGGATGTTCTGAATTGCAGAGGAGATGGTCAGGTCAGAGGGCATTGCTTGGATCACCTGAGACATGGCTTCTAGCTTAAGTCCATTGGCTCGGATGAGGGCTTTTTTCTGTTGTTTCAGGGCCCTGTCTCTCTTGTACATTGGTCCAAACTTATTCCTCCCTCCACGCATCCGGTCAGCCCTTACCGCTTCTAGCTTCATTCCAACACTTAGACATTTTTGAAATCGACAATAAGGACAACGCTTTCTCTGGGTTTTGTCAATTTGGCAGTTCTGGTTTTCTATACACGTGTACCTCTTATTATTCTGGACTGTTCGCTTAAAAAATTCCTTGCAGCTTTCACAGGTGAGGAGCCCATAATGGTACCCAGATACTTTATCTCCACACACTGGACAAAGCTCTTCAAGATCTTCATCATAGGCGTAATTCACCATTTTAAATTGAGACACTTGCATGTTTTCCGGCATCTGCCCCTGTTCCCCATGCGATCGAGCCAGTCCCAGGGCTTCCGTCTCCACTTTGGGCAGCATGACAAGGCAGCCGCGGGCGGGAATGGGAGTTCCGTGTCGGTCCGGAAGCCCAGCACCTGTCGCTCGCTGTCACAAGTGCGGAGTTGTGAAGTTCCAACCTCCCCCTCCTGCCTCGATTACTCCTCTCGCGTGTCCGAGAGCAGCCCTTTCCAGGCTCGAGGGTGTCGGTGCTGGGGAGGAAAGGGGGAAGACGAGGAGGAGAAGGGAGGTAAGTAGGACCCCCCCTCTTTTTTTTTGCCAGCTAAAATACCCTGAGAGTTATCTGTCTTGCATATAATTTTCCTTTTTTTCTTTCTTTTTTCCTTCGCAACTACCTCTCTATTTTGTGTGTGCTTCTTTTAGTACAGTTCAAATTGTATGCAAATATAAAGAAAGCACTGATAGATACCACTCTTCTCACCCACTTATCTTATATTAGTAAAATCTTATATGAAATCTCATCTGAGTAAGTATCTAAAACCGAAGGCCTGAGCTCATTGCTGAAACTGTCGGTAAATCCTGATGCTAACAGCTCAGAGAGAGACACCACCAGAATCTTCTCCATCCATCCCTCCACCTCTCCTTAAGTGTTTACTAAATATCTACTATGCGCTCTATAATAAAGTAAACTAAAGTATTTAGAAAATAGTTACTGCCTGTGAGGGATTTATTGTTTAGCTGAGAAGATGGCCACCTTGGAACAATTATTGAAAAATATCAACCATCTATAATTGACAGCTATAACCGTAAGGAGGATTTACATTGGCTGGAATAGTGGAAGAAAGCTTCAAAAGAACAATTGCATGTTCAAGGATGGATAAGATCTGAGCAGGCAGATGAAAGAGAGTATGAGTGAATGTAAGAAGGCAGAAATAACATGTTCTGTAAGGAAAGTCATATTGAAAATCACTTTGGAATTGCTGACTAACTCAAGATTTACTGCCGTGGGGAGAGTGTGTGGAAGATGGAATGAGCAAAGGGCAGGGATCTGTTTGGGAGAAGGACAAGGATAAGAGGAGAGCTTGTGCAAGCCTTTTAAACTACCCTTGCAAAGAAACCTTCATGCTAGTAATTGCATTGGCTCAAAAAATTGTCTCCCTCTCTAAAAAGAATTAAATGCAAAGAAGATTAACAGTATGTCCCTGTTGTTCAGTAACAGACCACTATGACCACTCCACAATGATACAAAAGATTTTGAGACTCCTGTTTATTGTACAGGAATACTATTCTCTAACGGTGGCAGAATAACTATGTTTATTGTCTTGGTGTTATATATGTCTGCTTTGATTTTAGAAATAGACAAGCTCATAATTATAGTTGGAGCTTTCAATACTCTTCTCTCAATAACTGATAGAACAAATAGAAAATCAGTAATAATATAGAAGACCTGACCAACGCTGATGCAGTTTGGATATGTTGTCCCCTCAAAGTTTATGTTGAAATTTGATCCCTAATGTGGCAGTGTTGGGAGGTGTTTGGATAATGGGGGGCAGATCCCTCATAAATACATTAATGCCTGCCCTGTGGGGAGGCGAGCGTGGTGGGTTCTCACTCTATTAGTTCCCATGGGAGCTTGCTTCTTCTTGCCATGTGACCTCCTTGTACCTGCTGGCTGCCTGCCGTTTTCTGCCATGAGTAGAAGCAGCCTGAGTCCTGTGCCAGGTGCGGCTAACCCAGAATTGTGAGCCAAATAAACCTCTGTTCTTTCTTTTTTTTAGCATAGTTATTTTTATTTATTTATTTATTTTTATTTTAACTTCTCAATATACATTGTAGTTGATTTTCATGTCCTTTTATCTGTTCCTCTAACCTCTTTTCTTTCTACATTACCCAGTTTCAGGTATTCTGTTATAACAACACAAAAATGGACTAATACCAACTCTATCAACCAATTTGACCTAACTGACATTTATAGAACACTGAACAATAGAAGAATACTCTTTCTTTTTAGATATACATGGAACATTTACTAAGATACACCATATTCTGGGGCATAAAACATGTCTCAATCTCAATAAACTAAAAATGTTTAAGTTATACAATGGAATTAAATCAGAAATGATAACAGAAAGATCTCTAGAAAATCTCCAAATATTTAGAAACTAAAAAAATAATAATAATAAAATCTAAATAACCCATGATATAAAAGGGAAATTAGAAAGCATTTTGAACAAAATGTAAATGAAAACATAATATGTCAAAATTCATGGGGCAGAACCAAAACTACATAGAGGAAAATTAATAGCACTAAAGGCCTGTATTTTAAAAAATTGATATACATACAATGTAATACTATTCAGCCTTTTAAAAGAAGGAAATTCTGCAATATGTGACAACATGGATGAACCTTGAGGACATTATGCTGAGTGACATAAGCCAGTTACAGAAAGACAAATATTGTATGATTTCATTATAAGAGGTATCTAAAGAAGTCAAATTCATAGAATCAAAGAGTGGACTAGTGATTGTCAGGGCCTGGGGAAAGGAGAAATGGGCAGTTACTAAACAATGGGCATAAAGTTTCAGTCAAGCAAGATAAATAAGTCCTAGAGATCTGATGTACAGCATTGCACCTACAGTCAATAATAATGTAATATATACTTAAAATTTTGTTGAGATGGTAGATCTCATATTGTGTTCTGACCACAATAAAAATAAGACAAAAAGAGGAAAAAAGTCTTAAATCAACGGACTCAGCTTCCACACTAACAAACTAGAAAAAGAAGAGCAAGTTAAATGCAAAGTACAACAAGGCCAAGGGCTTGGATCCCATATCAACTAGCTGCAAAAAAAAAAAAAAAAGAAGAAGCAAAATAAACAGAAGGAAATAACATGGATCAGAGAAGAAATTAATTAAATAGAACACACAAAAAAAGAGAAAAATAGTCAATTAAACCAAACACTAGTTTTTTATAAAAAGATCCATAAAATAGATAAATCTTCAGCTAGACTGATTAGGGGGGAGAGAGAGAGAGAGAGAGAGAGAGAGAGAGAAACACAAATGACCAATATCAAGAATGAGAAATTCTAAAGATATTAAAGGAACAATAAGGGAATGTTATGTATAAATTTATCCCAATAAATATAACAAGTTAGACAAAATGAAAAAATTCCTTGAAAGACTCACATTACCAAGAATAAATAAATGGCCTGAATAGCTCTATAGCTATTAAAGAAATTAAATATGTAATTATAAACTTTCCCATAAAAAAATTACAGGCCCAGTGTCTTCACTGGTGAATTTTATCAAATGTTTGAGAAAGAAATAATGCCAATCCCACACAAGCTATTCCAGAAAATAGAAGAGGCGGGAATACTTTCCAACTCATTCTATGAGACCAGTGTTACTGTGATACAAAATCAGAAAAAGACATTACAATTCAGAATTGGTTTATCCTTTAAAATGAATGGATATAATTCATGATATTAGCAAATGAAAATGGAAAGACAATAAGATCTTCTCAATATATTAAAAAAAGCATTTAACAAAATCCATATCCACTCTTGATAAAAAGCTCTCATCAAAGTACTAATATGAAGGAAAAATTGCTCAAGCTGATAAAAGGCATCTGTGAAAAAAATCTACAGCTAACATCGTGTTTATCTGTGAGAGACTGAATATTTTCCTCTTAAGGGCTAGCCAGTCAGCTCAGTTGGTTAGAGTGCAGCCTTATAATACCCAGGTCAGGGGTTCAGATCCCCATACCCTCCAGCCACCAAAAAACCCCACAAAAAACAAAGATCATGATGTATGCTCTCACCAATCCTATTTAACATTGAACTGGTTGGAGATTCTAGCCAGTGCAATAAGGCAAGAAAAAGAAATAAAACCATGCAGATTATAAATGAAAAAGTGTCTTTATTTATAGATAGTCTGATTGTCTTTGTAAAAAATCTCATGGGATCTACAGAAAAGCTTAGCACATTTACCAAATTAAGTTTAGCAAGTTTTGCAAGGTTGCAGAATACAAGATCAAAATACAAAAATCAAATACATACTAGCAACAAACCATGGAAAATAGAAATTAAAAAAAAACCATTTGCAATAGTATCAGAACCATGAAATACTTTGGGATAAATCTGACAGAAGATGTGTAAGACTTGAACACCCAAAACTACAAAATATTGCTTAAAGATATTGAAGATTAAAAAAAAAAAAAAGGAAAGAGGTATTGTGGTCTTGATTGGAGGATTTAATATTGCTAATATGTTAATTTTCCCACAATTTATCTATAGATTCAATGTAATCCAAATTACAGTCCCAGGAGTCTTTTTAAAAATAGAGCCTTTATTAACTACTTCACTATACTGTGTTCTTTTTAAATCATCTTTCCTTCAGTTAGAATAGTCTTCAAATATGAGGAAGAGATGGTAGATGTAGTAGGGAAATTAATTATTCTCTTTATAGACTGGGATGGCAATAACAGAGGAAACTTAACTGTTCTCCCCAGGGGTGGAGAGTTTCCATGGCAACTTTCACTCCTGAAAGACTTTCCATAATAATAGCTCTATGGGTGTTTTAGTATTTTAGGTGTTCTGTGCTGTACTTACTTTGCTAGTATTAGAGAGATATTGATATATGATGGAACAAAAATCATTTTCTTATTGGTAAGTATTCCATCTATCAGACTTCTTGCAACTTCATCTGTTTCCAGTACAGGCCATAATCTGTGATTAAAAAGAAAAAAGTTTTATTTTTATTTTCTAAAATTTTAATTTTTTTATTATTGAAAGCAGAAAAATTAACCTATCTTTTCACAAATTTAGAATTAGGATTTTAAATGTTCCAAGATTCGCTGCACAAAGGCCACCTTCCCTTCTTCCTATACATCCCATGTTGATGTTTTGTTATCACAATTTTATACTTTCATATCCAAAGGTGTGTTTCACGGCCTGCTCAGTCAAAATATCAAAATGGTGGTGAGGTATTAGATGGAAAAGAATAGAGAAGCCAGGCAAGAAGAGAAGTGGGAAGGATTAATCATGGCACAGGTAAGAAACACCTGACACCCCAAGGCCTGTTGGACACAAGGAGAAAATTCTATAGCTAAGTATACTTCTTTCTTGTGGAGGTATTATATAATGCCAAATTGTTTTGAGGGCATTTGGCACTTGAGATTAAACTCTGATTTGCCTATCCCACAGTTTAATAAGAATTTAAAATGTGCACAAGGGGTATCACATCACAACTGGAGGCATGACCTTCCTTATACTGAAGACTGTGTACGTGTATTCTTTAGAAATACTCATAACCACAAGCCCAGTGTAAAATGGCCCATCAGTGCAATATAATGACAGAAACTTAAAACATAAATGGATTTAAAATCTTGTACCAAAGTTAAGATGTCTAGGCATGGGCTGAAAGCCAGTGAATAAAAAGGTTGATTAGAGGAGTTAAGTAATCAGTGAGTGTTAAAACTTCATTCTCTGAGATATGCTGTGGTTTACTGCAGATTATTATGTGATTGAGATTTCCCTGGCACTGAATAGCAAGCCAGCAGAGAGTAATACAAATCAATACTTTTA
Organism: Galeopterus variegatus; assembly: GCF_000696425.1. Lineage (NCBI taxonomy): Eukaryota > Metazoa > Chordata > Mammalia > Dermoptera > Cynocephalidae > Galeopterus > Galeopterus variegatus. The sequence goes on along the minus strand of NW_007726624.1, from coordinate 124,162 downwards.
GAAATTATTGGGTTTGGCCTCTTCCCTCCCTGATTCACCTTTCTGGTTCCATCAACCCAGTCCATTAAGTGTGATTTTAGCATAGCCCTTGCTGCAGAAATTCAAAATTCAGCAGCCCGGATGAGATAAATACCAAATCTTTATCAATAGCTGTGTCTGCGCCTAGGGTCGCCCCAGGTACCCACACCACCCAGGTCACATTATCCTTACTCTTCTCATCTATTGTGCTTTCCCAAGAGTGCAAGGTACTCTTATGTACCTTGTTTTATGCAAAACTCCTTATGCACTAAACCTGAATGCTTACCGAGAGGATTTTTATTGAACCCAGTTCCCTCTCTGAGAAAACAGCCAGGAGTCACAGTGATACCATAGTACTTACATATTGCATACTTGTGAAGTACCTATGGTCTAATACCCTTAAGGACTCAGTGGCAGAGTGACTCCAGCTGCAGAGGCAACACAGCTAACTCAGAGTTTAAGAGTCAGTTGCCTCAAATGAGGCTGAGCCAAGAACATAGTTCATTTGAACGAATATATTCAGGACGACTTCCCTTCCACTAATAAATTGGTTTCTGACCAACAAGCTTAGCATATATTTTTTAACCTGGGGCAAATTCGTGAAGCAGATGGCTTAATCCTAGGGCCCTTGTCCTTACCTTTCTGCTTTTTTCTTCCCCTTTCAGGACCAATTTCTCCTCTCTTATGGTCTCAAATCCTCTTTCACCAGAGACAAAGTTCTGGCAGAAATTCACATTGACTAAGGAGCTAGGGACTCATTTTTTTGCTGCTCCTAGGAACATTTGCATTTTTAAGGCTCGCGTGGTAACAATGATCAAAAGCAGGTGGTTATATTTAATATAACCAATGTTTTCCAAACCTGTCTCCAGACTCACCTGGTGTGTTTGTAAAACAAAGCAAGACACCTTATTCTTGGAGCTTGCCCCAGCCTACTGAATCAGAATCTCTAAGGAAGAACCTATGAATATTTATTTTTTATGTAAGCATAAGTGGTAATTCTTAGGATCAGGCAATATTTGAAAACTTTGGAGTACTTTGTTAGCATTGTGGCCAGTGCTGTGGAAGAGTTTTCTACACCCATTCCTTTCCATACTCTATTTGACAGGATGGACCACTAATGCAGGAGGGGGATGTTAGGTATCATTCATTTTGGAGGTGTGGTTTCCAGGGGAGGAGACTCTCGCTTTTCCCCTAAACACACCCCTCCAGCCCACCCTGCCCCACTCCCACTCACTCTTGGCTACTGAGTGTGTGTTAATCTTTTCCTGGACACAGATAAATACCCAGTTGCCTAATTTACTGGTATCTGATTATTCCTGCTAGTCCCTTATGTGTCTTTTTGCTTTTATTCATTTAATTTCAAAGAGAAAACTTAAAGCCAATACAATAATATTAATAAGAAAAAATATTTTTCCTTTTTCATTTTTTCCCTATATTCTCAGTTTGCCCACCTAAATCTTTCTCATATAGTTTTTATATCAATTTCTCATGCCATATTGCCATCCTAACTTGATTTTGACCTCACCTTGTGCTTGGGTTTTTGGTGAACCCAGTATTCACAAAAACTGGGCAGAGACATGATGTTTTGATACCAGTTTTTCCCAAGGCTTGAAGTTCTGATGTCAGAGCTCTGTGAAAGCCAACAGCAGCAAATTTGCTGGAACTGTAAGGAATTAGTAACCATCATTAGCTAAGGGACAGTGAGACACAGTCCTCAGCTTCCTGTGAGAAGGCAGTATCATTTAGTTTGAAAACAAGTAGAAGCTGAACTTCCCAAATTATCTGCTTGTGATGTTTCTGGGAGGATAAACGGCCATTCATTTTCATTTACACTTTTGTATGATTAAACAGAATTCTGAATGTACCCAATTTCTTAACTAGCAGTGACAGCAGCAGCAGCAGAACTCTGTTAACTGACAATGCTCATTTTCTACCTACCCTACATATAAGGTTTTCCATTCAATCTTCAAACTGTTTTCTAATCAGTTTTTATTGCCATTTTTATTTTGAAAAATATGAATCAGGAAAAGCATATTTAGAAATACTACAAAACTAATATCTGTTCAGACAAAACTCCATGGGACTCTGCACATTTATCCTCTTTTGATGACTGATAGTTTCTTTCTTGATGCTGGTTGCCACTTTGGCTTCTTAATTTCATATGAGGATCTGGAGAAGACTTCAAATATATCTTTAGAGACTCCCACCTCCTTCCCTTTATGTCCTTGGTAGGGGAGGAGTATGGTATTTACATCTTTTAATCAGGTAGAAGTTTCTCTGTCTGTCTGTCTCACACACACACACACACACACACACACACACACACACACACACACAGACTCTCATAGCACAAGCACACAGGAAAATGTTTTCTGTTTTTGTTTTTGGTGGCTGGCTGGTACAGGGATCAAGCCCTGGACCTTGGTGTTACCAGCACCACCCTCTCACCAACTAAGCTAACCAGCCAGGCTTGGAAAATGTTTTGATCCAGGGGCCACTCTGGTTGGCTTATCTTGGGCACCTAGGCCATGACTTAGATTTGTGTTCATTTTAACTTCTGTATGTTTTGCTTCTTATTTGGTGAGTTTCCTGTTTCAAACATCTGTTCATTCTAGGATACAATGGAAACATGCCTGGCATTACTGTTTTCTTTCATTGATCTACTGAGAAGTTTTCAGAAATCTAAAAATATTTAAAATATAATTACAATCAGATTCATTGTTTTAGAAGTCACTAAAAATTTTTATTCTAGGGGCCGGCCCGGTGGCGCACTGGATAAGTGTGCCACTTGGGAAGCGTGGTGGGCGCTCCCGCCCGAGGGTTCGGATCCCACATACAGACCGGTTCCCGCTCACTGGCTGAGCGAGGCGCGGGAGCAACGCCGAGGGTTGCAATCCCGTTGCCGGACACGGAAAAAGACAAAAAAAAAAAAAAATTTTTATTCTAAACTACTATATAAATTCTACAAATCCAAATTACCCTGATATGAGCATTAGGATCTGAAGTCTAGTAATCCCTTAAAAGTATAAAAATATATAGCACTGCTGGCAAGTAATACTTACCAGTACGGGATGAGATAAGGAATCACTTCGTGGCCGCACACTGAAGCCACTGTGACAATGTGGCCATGATTTCTCTTCATCATTGATGGAAGAAGTGCTTTTGTGATCTTAAGTATCATTGCAGAAAGAAGAGAAACAATGACACAGGCATTAGATTTCCAAATCAGGTAGTTTTATTTTTGTTAAGACAGACTAGCATTTGAGAGAATTTTTACAATGAAATGAAATACTTGCCAAGATTCCACGATTACTTCCACATAAATGATAGAAATGAAAAAGGTAAATTTATTGGTTTGAGCTGGCATTGAGTGCTGTACCCTGTATATGACATGCCAAGAACCCATCTTAATATTCTCTCTTCTTCCCATCAGAAGGAATAAAATAGCTCCTTTTGGGATATGTGATCTAAACAATACTACAAAGTGAAAAATTCAGAGTTTTTAGAACTGAAAGAATTCCCTATGATTATCTGGTATTGTGTAATTTTTTGATTTGAGACTTTATCATTCTAATTAGAAGAGCTGAAATCTGGTGTATTTGTGTCAGGACAGTTGAGTAGAATAAGCCAAGAGTTCTATACTGACCCATAATCATTATGCATCATGATTAGATTCAGTATCTCTCTATCTGTAACATTGTGTATTATATGTCGATGTTATAGGAAACAAAAAAGTCTCTCTTTTTCTCCAAAAAGGGTTACCTTTTTGTGAGAAATAATCATATTTTATGAGAATTTTATAGACTTTATGCAAATTCACAGAGCCAGAAATGCTAAACCAAGCCACCTCCAAATTCCTGACCCACAGAAACTATGAGAGGATATTAAACATTTATCATAGCTTTAAACCACTAAGTTCTGGCATAATTTGTAATGCAGCTATAGATAACAAATATATTAGGTCTCCATATAGTTCGGTGGGATGATAACCAATTCACATTAGCATGTGTGAGGGGCTGGAGAAGATAGAGGGGACACATGTCTTTTTTTTTCCTTCTCTTTTCCAGATTCCAGATTTGCCCTAGGTTCTACACTAACATTGAGGCTCTGGAAGACTAATTAATAAAAATGCTCTCTATAAAGGCAGTTAAAATTGATATTCCAGTCTCCCACAAAACTAAGCAGAGGTTTTCACCTCTGGATGGGACTCTGAGACAAGGTCTAGATCCATGGGATATAGGAACTTAAAAATGCGACTACACAGACCTCTTACAAGAGGCTGTGTGTTAGATACTGATGAATATGGTAGACTAAGTTGTTTATATTTTGGTGTGTTGTGTCCACTCAAACTCTGTGCCCTTCTGTCAACAGACGCCATGGCTCATCTACTGAAATTTGATGTTTCTTGATTTAAGGCAAAGATCTGGCCAGTTTCCCACCCAAAAGTATGTAAACTCAATTATGAACTTTATGTACCTTAAGAGAAGGTGTAAGACATGCACAAACAAGAAATGTTTCTGACTCACACTCACCCAAAAATGTCCTAGGATGTTGACCTCAAATGTTTTTATAATCTCTTCATCTCTGGTACTAAGAAGATCGGCTGGATATATTGTCCCAGCATTATTCACCACAATGGTTACATCACCCACTTCTTTCTTTACCTTTTGAAATTAAAAGAATACCTTCATTGAGTGTTTTATACAAATTCAAAGTTTTGGGGTCAATATCATTCATGGATTAGGTTTTTTATTCTACTGAGTGAGGTCTCTCAGAGTTCAGGCAGGAAAGAGCTTCTAGCTCAGATAATAGATGCAGAGGGACCACTGTAATACAGGTGGGCTAAACTGTGCTTCTTTTTTTTAACATCTCAATTTCAGTACCCAGGACATCATGGATTTTGAAAACTTATTAATAAAGTAAAATTAATATTTGTATTGATAAATTGATATGTTATGACCAAATATTTTTAAAGTTGCTGATTGAATAATCCTGGTTCCACAACCTACTAGCTACCTGACCTTGCTCTGACTTAACCTCTCTGATCCTTAATTTGCTTATCATTAAAATGTTGTTAATAGGATTATTGTAGAGATTAAATTGAAAATGCAATAGTTTATTGGGTTGCTTTGTTCATAGTGCGCATTTGATATTTACTCTTTTTAAAAATTGTTATAATAATTGTTAATGTTGCATTTTTTATAGAGGACTAGATTAGCACCAAGATAAATAAAATCCCAAAAAGGAAATAATTAAAGAAGAAAAGGAACAACTGTAAAAGTAACAGGACTAAAACAAAACTAGAAAGTGATTCATATTTCCTGGTGATAAATCTTTTGTCAGTCACTCTGTGCCACTGCTCAAACTTATGATGAGAAAGAAATTGATTAACAGTATGAAACAATAACAATTGGCAGAGCTGAGTGGATTATATTCAAGGAAAACAGCGTGTGTTCTTCTTTGGTCACATAACTACTTCAGTTAATAGCAGCAAAAATCTAATTTAAATCAGGCAGTCATAAAGAACCTTTTCATTTTCCATGTCAGTGGCAGTAGATCCAAAATCATCTGAAGAAATCTGTGACCTGAAGTCTCACCTGATTTACAGAGCTGTAAATCTCTTCTCTGTTGCTACAGTCGACCACAAACGCACGTGCGGTGACCCCTAGCTTTCGGCATTCAGCTGCGGTTTCCTCAACACTGTGCTGTAATCGGAAAAAACGAATTCAGGGGGAAAGAAAGCATTGGAGAAGAAATTTTTTTAAACGATTAAAATTCATGTCCAAAATACGTCCTTATTTGTACGAAAATTTTCTGAGAAAGACTGCTTGCCTAATTTGAAATGAAATTATACCTGACTTTTCTGCCAGGGAATGCTCATATTAACACCATAGCAAACAAAACAAAACCTCAAAAAATAAAAAACAAAAATAAAAAAACCCTTTGTTTTTCCAGCTTTTCATCTTGGTTTGGAAGTTCTCCAGTAAGCAGTTTCTCTGTAACAAGCTACTTTGTAGCTTGAAGAACATTCTTGAAGGATGTTGTTCTTTGCGGTGTCATGGAAGGAATGTTTGAGCACGGAGAAGAAAGGAAAACTCAACGATTCATTTAACACACACTTGTTGAGCACCAACAACATCATAGGCAGTAAAGTGCTAAATAGCAATTCTAAACTAGCGGTAATTTTGAACTGTGCCTCTGCCTATCGTACTTTTCTCAATGATTCTGATTTATCCCTCTAGTAGAGAGGAGGAAAAAACGATTCCTATTTGAGAAAGACTTTCATAGGGAGACCATGCTACTACTCTAGGAGATATAATATAATCTTCAGGTGTTTGGGAGTGAAAATGGGCAAGGGCCACTGGATGGATTCTCATTTA
>NW_007726624.1:110482-116985 GCF_000696425.1 Galeopterus variegatus | reverse complement strand
TATAATCTTCAGGTGTTTGGGAGTGAAAATGGGCAAGGGCCACTGGATGGATTCTCATTTATGTAGCAACCTTGCAACATAACTCTAGGACATAGAGACAAAGCAATTTACTTCTGGCCTAAATTCAAAGACTTCTTTCCTAAGATAAAATTGCCCTAATGTTTCTTGACCTGCATTTCTGGAAAATTAGAATTCTTTTCAAATGTTGACATCTGTTGACTTTTATAAAGAATACTATGAGCTTTTAAAAATTATACTTTTTCCTCTCACGATTTGTAAGCTCTTCTCTGTGATGAAGAGGCAAGGATACCTGGAAAGCCCTTTTCTTAGTATATTGGGTTGATAGTGGTGTTGTGGTTTTTGGGGCAATCCCAGACTGAGTGATCAGGTGGTTTTTCTTAGCCAGCATTGCCTCCCCTAGGTCCTTGTATTTCATTACTGTGGGATAAACCCCGGAGCAGCAGCCTGAAATCCCAAACAGCAGGCTTTAATGGAGATTGGGACCCTTAGTTACAAAGCCAAGGTCCTCTCAATTAGACTTTTGATGGGTCACAGAGGAGTAAAAGAGGGAGGGCAGGAGAGTCATTCACCGACCCAGGTTCCAGCTGGTTGCTTGCTTGCTGCCAGATTGCACAAACCACTACATACTGTCTCTTTTGTTTCTAGGTACAAGGTTGGTAGAGAGCATTAATAACCAGAGCTTTCATCAGATGCTTTGATTGAATAATTAAAAATCCTTCAGTCTTATAACTGAGCAGCAGCACTGCAAAATATCATGGCTTGTCTCTTTGTAAGCAAAATGCTTGCTTTAGTCTCAACTCCAGCGTCTTTGCTTACAGCACTTACCGCTGTGTTTCTGAAGCAGCAGTTTAGATTGAATGAGGACTGAACTGCTAATGTGCTTCTCATTTTGTGAGGCAAAAGGTGCCAGCTATGACAAAAAGGCAGCTGGCATCTTCTTCAGCTAAAGGAAATCTGAGTTACATTTACAGCCTTAGAGTGAATTATTTAATACCTTCGATGTTTAAACATGAACATTTCAAAAATTCGAAGAGGATTCATCAGGGTGGGTTACCCCTCCTTCTGGCAGAATCTTGTCATTTTATTTTATTATTTGTTTGTTTGTTTATTTATACCCATCTACACTGGGAAGATTAAGTCATTTTAAATATGACTTCTTTCTAATATAATTTTCTCTCATCACTGGAAATTTAAAAATGTAAAAAAATTAAAAATTAAAAAATGTAATAAATATAGTCCTCTTCCCCCAGATAAACACCTGGAAAGAAAAGAAATCTGAAGGTTAGATTTCATCAAGCCTTTTTCACGGATTTTTTTACTTATTTATATATTTTAATAAATGCCTGAGTATAGCAGACAACAATTTTTTCAATTTGTTAATTTTTGTCCTCTTCTAGAAAGTTCATTGAAATAAATCTCTTCAAGGACCAAATTGATGCCAAGTCGTTTTCATGTATGTCAACTCATCTATTGTGTAAATGCCCATATCTATTAAATAAAAATGTATCAACTTTTTCTTGTATAATATTCTTCACTATCCAGAAAGAAAAAGAGAAGAATTAGTTCTCTAAGTTCGAGACATTTTTGAAGTCCCTAGGAAAACAGGTGCCAACTAGAATGACGGCAAAGGACATAAGAGAGTAATAATACAATGACAGTTAAAATCTCACTGTGATTTGTGGAAATTTGGATTAAAAAAAACCCAACAAACAACTTTATAGTTTTTCTAATTTTAAAATTCTCTAAACACTTTTCTGTGTATATTTTCATGGCCTTACCAAAATTTACAAGTTCAGGGACAATGATACAAGATTTCAGCTACTTCAGTTTTATTTTAGGTAGTTTATATAGTACTTACAAATAAAAGTACAAGAAAAACACAAATGCCCAAGGAAAAGCTTGACTCACTGCACATAGATTTTATTTAACACAACTAATGTTTGCCATGTGCCAGGTATTGTTCTAAGCACTTAAAATATTCTCTTATTTTATCCTCTTGACCAGGGGTTGGCAGAACTTTTTACATGAAGGGACAGATAGTAGATACTTTAGAATTGTGTGTGTCTACGAGAGGAGGCACTAAAAATTTCTATTCATGGTCTTCTTTGTTTCTTTGTTTGGTTTTTGTTTTGACAACCCTTTAAAAATGTAAAAATAATTCTTACTTCAACAGGCTGACCATAGGCCAGATTTTGCCCATTAGATGTAGTTCGTTGACCCCTGCTCTCGGCCATCCCCCAGGTATTATCCCCATTTCAGAGACAAGAAAACTGAGGCTGAGAAAAATTACTTGACTTGCCCAATTTAAGCAGCTTGGAAGGGACCTAACTTCCAAGTCTTTGTTATCAGTCTGTACACCATGGCACAAATANCAGGTTCCAGCTGGTTGCTTGCTTGCTGCCAGATTGCACAAACCACTACATACTGTCTCTTTTGTTTCTAGGTACAAGGTTGGTAGAGAGCATTAATAACCAGAGCTTTCATCAGATGCTTTGATTGAATAATTAAAAATCCTTCAGTCTTATAACTGAGCAGCAGCACTGCAAAATATCATGGCTTGTCTCTTTGTAAGCAAAATGCTTGCTTTAGTCTCAACTCCAGCGTCTTTGCTTACAGCACTTACCGCTGTGTTTCTGAAGCAGCAGTTTAGATTGAATGAGGACTGAACTGCTAATGTGCTTCTCATTTTGTGAGGCAAAAGGTGCCAGCTATGACAAAAAGGCAGCTGGCATCTTCTTCAGCTAAAGGAAATCTGAGTTACATTTACAGCCTTAGAGTGAATTATTTAATACCTTCGATGTTTAAACATGAACATTTCAAAAATTCGAAGAGGATTCATCAGGGTGGGTTACCCCTCCTTCTGGCAGAATCTTGTCATTTTATTTTATTATTTGTTTGTTTGTTTATTTATACCCATCTACACTGGGAAGATTAAGTCATTTTAAATATGACTTCTTTCTAATATAATTTTCTCTCATCACTGGAAATTTAAAAATGTAAAAAAATTAAAAATTAAAAAATGTAATAAATATAGTCCTCTTCCCCCAGATAAACACCTGGAAAGAAAAGAAATCTGAAGGTTAGATTTCATCAAGCCTTTTTCACGGATTTTTTTACTTATTTATATATTTTAATAAATGCCTGAGTATAGCAGACAACAATTTTTTCAATTTGTTAATTTTTGTCCTCTTCTAGAAAGTTCATTGAAATAAATCTCTTCAAGGACCAAATTGATGCCAAGTCGTTTTCATGTATGTCAACTCATCTATTGTGTAAATGCCCATATCTATTAAATAAAAATGTATCAACTTTTTCTTGTATAATATTCTTCACTATCCAGAAAGAAAAAGAGAAGAATTAGTTCTCTAAGTTCGAGACATTTTTGAAGTCCCTAGGAAAACAGGTGCCAACTAGAATGACGGCAAAGGACATAAGAGAGTAATAATACAATGACAGTTAAAATCTCACTGTGATTTGTGGAAATTTGGATTAAAAAAAACCCAACAAACAACTTTATAGTTTTTCTAATTTTAAAATTCTCTAAACACTTTTCTGTGTATATTTTCATGGCCTTACCAAAATTTACAAGTTCAGGGACAATGATACAAGATTTCAGCTACTTCAGTTTTATTTTAGGTAGTTTATATAGTACTTACAAATAAAAGTACAAGAAAAACACAAATGCCCAAGGAAAAGCTTGACTCACTGCACATAGATTTTATTTAACACAACTAATGTTTGCCATGTGCCAGGTATTGTTCTAAGCACTTAAAATATTCTCTTATTTTATCCTCTTGACCAGGGGTTGGCAGAACTTTTTACATGAAGGGACAGATAGTAGATACTTTAGAATTGTGTGTGTCTACGAGAGGAGGCACTAAAAATTTCTATTCATGGTCTTCTTTGTTTCTTTGTTTGGTTTTTGTTTTGACAACCCTTTAAAAATGTAAAAATAATTCTTACTTCAACAGGCTGACCATAGGCCAGATTTTGCCCATTAGATGTAGACCCCTGCTCTCGGCCATCCCCCAGGTATTATCCCCATTTCAGAGACAAGAAAACTGAGGCTGAGAAAAATTACTTGACCTGCCCAATTTAAACAGCTTGGAAGGGACCTAACTTCCAAGTCTTTGTTATCAGTCTGTACACCATGGCACAAATATTCGTTGACCCCTGCTCTCGGCCATCCCCCAGGTATTATCCCCATTTCAGAGACAAGAAAACTGAGGCTGAGAAAAATTACTTGACTTGCCCAATTTAAGCAGCTTGGAAGGGACCTAACTTCCAAGTCTTTGTTATCAGTCTGTACACCATGGCACAAATATCACTGCTCGGTTATGTTCCCTTCATCTAATCACCCTGATACATAGATAGAATAAGGCTCCAGTGAATTTATTTATCAAACTTTGAAAAAGAAAAATATGAACATAAGCAGATGTTGTCAAATAATTTTTAAAATGTATCTTACTTTGTGACTTTAAAAGATGTATACTTTACCTTATTAATATCCCACAGAACCAGTCTGCTTTTCCGTTTTGCAAATTCATAGGCAGTCAGCCTGCCTATTCCATGCCCAGCTCCAGTAATGAGAACAATCTCCCCAGCCACAGATTTTCTCTTTTGGGGAATGAAAAACTTCACCAATGACTCCAGGTAGGAGTAGACGATGGTGATCAGAAGCAGGAGGATATCCAAGACAATGTTCATGGCACTGCTCTGCCCTCTTCCTTCTGGATCAATCCTTGTGTAGTTCTAGGAAAGAGTTGCCCTCTGCACAGAGCTCCAGGGAAGAAGTGTGCTCAGGTGTTAATGCCGAAGATAAGTTGGCTTTGGAGGCAGGATTTGTCCGTGTGTTCTAATGGGTTGAATACACATTGAGTTTTTGAAGTGATGCCAATTGCTAGTAATAGCTTAGCTCAGGTCCAGAGAACCCAAGAAAATGTGCTCTCTGGACTTGTTTATCTGAAAAGCAGTTGTGTACTATGTTTCACCTCTGGAAAGAATTTTAGAAACGTTGAATCAGCTCACTATCTGTTGGTATCTTTCTATAAATTGCTTTTTTTGTGCTTTGTTTTTTTCAGTAGGGAGAAAGAGAAAGTAGAGATATTATCTTAAAGTTAAAGTATGAGTCAACCAAACTTAGTTATTTGATTCATTTATTCATGAAGCTTAGCCACAATATTTCAGTTGGCTAATCAATTTACATGTAATGCCCATTTCCCTGAAAATCTCTTGAGTTTGGGGGAGATTTTAGGTTATAAAATCATCAGTTCTCTTCATGGTAATATTGGAAAGAGCATTAGACCAGGTGTCAGAAGTCTCAACTTAAAGGTGGTGTGACTTCTGTCTTAGTTGGTTTGGACTGTTATAACAAATTACCGTAGACCAGGTGACTTACACACAGCAGAGGTTGGGAAGTCCAAGATCATGGCAGATTTTTATTTTTTTATTTTTTGTGACCGGTAAGGGATCGTAACCCTTGGCTTGGTGTCGCCTGCACCACACTCAGCCAGTGAGCGCACTGGCCATCCCTATAATTTTTTTATTTTTTGTGACCGGTAAGGGATCGTAACCCTTGGCTTGGTGTCACCTGCACCACACTCAGCCAGTGAGCGCACTGGCCATCCCTATATAGGATCCGAACCCACGGCCAGGGCACTCCCAGCGCCACACTCTCCCGAGTGAGCCACGGGGTCGGCCCTCATGGCAGATTTTATGTCTGGTGAAGACCAGCGTCCTGATTTATACATGGCTGTCTTTTCACTGTAACCTCACATGACAGAAGGGGGAAGAGAACTCTCCGCAGTCTGTTTCATAAGAGCACTAATCCACAGCAGAGCCCTCATGAACCAATCACCTCAAAGGCCCAACTTCCTAATACCATCACATTGGGGATTAAGATTTCAACATATGAATTTTGGGGAACAATGTTTATAGCAACTTCAAATAGCTCAAAAGTGGAAACAACCCAAGTGTTTGGATAAACAAAATATGGCATATCCATACAATGGAATATTATTCAGCCTTAAAAAGAGAGGAAATTCTGACAAATGCTACAACATGAATGAACCTCAAAGACATTATGCTAAGTGAAATAAGCCAGACACAAAAATACAAATACTATATGATTCCATTTATATGAGGTACCTCCAGTAGTCAAATACATACAAACAAACAGCAGAATGGTGGTTTCTAGGGGCTGGGGGCAAGGGGAATGGGGAGTTATTGTTTAATGGGTACAAAGTTTCAGTTTGGGATGATGAAAGTTATGGAGATGCATGGTGGCAATGGTTGCACAATGATGTGAATGTACTTAATGCCACTGAACTATGTATTTAAAAATGTTTAAAATGGTGAACTTTATAGTATGTATATGTGACTTCAAACAATCCTATTTATTTTCTTTACACTACAGTTTCCTCTTCTGGAAAACGGAGATAAAAATAAACTGCTTTACCCAACACAGACCTTTTTTTTTTTTT
>NW_007726624.1:108805-109774 GCF_000696425.1 Galeopterus variegatus | reverse complement strand
AGCGCCGCCGTGCTCCCAAGCGGCGCACTGTAGCAGTGCGCCACCGGGCCGGCCCAACACAGACCTTTACCACACATCACAACCCCAACCTTCCCTCACACACCCACATACGAGGTGATTATAGGGATCAAATGAGAGCATGTATCTTAAATGGCTTTGCAAGGAGTAAATGGTTACATAAATCAGATAATAATAATGGTAATAGCATGCATTAATTAATCACTTACTACAGGTCATGGGCTGATTTAAAGGCTTTACCTATTAACTTATTTAATCCTCACAAGATACATTTGAAGTAGGTACTATTAAAATCTGCATTGTACAGATGAGGACATTGATGTATAGAGTAGTTAAGTAGCTTGCTGAAAGTCACATACCTGGTTAGAAGTGGAGTGAGGATTTAAACGCAGGAAGTCTGATTACGGAGCCCCAACTTTTAACTTTGACCAGTAGTTCTCAACTAGGGTGACTTTTGTAGCACTGGGTACATTTGGACATGTCTGGAGCATTTTTGATTGTCATAAATCAGTCATGCTGCTGGCATCTAGTGGGAAGAGACCAGGGATGCTGATTCTTATAATGCATAGGACAGCCCTGTGAATTGAAACAAAGAATTAATCTAGCCCAAAATGTCAGTAGTGCTGAAGTTGAGACATTCTGATGTAGGCTACGCCATATTACATTGGAGAGAGCATAATTCGTTAAGTTTGAACTTTGAGCGTATTTATTAAAAAAAAAAGAGTACTATAGCATTCTGCATGCAGGTTTGCAGTGATGTTTATATGGAGCTGTTAAATATTAACAAAGGTGGTTTAGATCAGATCTCATGCTAGGCTACAATGCAGAAACCTGTTTTCAGGTTGAAAGTGGGCCAGACCAGAAGACTAACACCGTTCAAATTCGTACATTACTTATACACTTTTGAAAGGCAATTTTAAAATTTACAGTAGGATCTAGGTGATTTTACAT
>NW_007726624.1:105903-108025 GCF_000696425.1 Galeopterus variegatus | reverse complement strand
TCTCTGCCTTTGTGGAAACCTTTGCTGGCTTTCCGTGCCTTTGATGACTGGGCTGATCGCGCGTTCGTTCCCGCGACCGGGCTTGGGCGCTCTCAGGAGACCTCTTCAGTGTCGGCCCCAAAACCTCGAACCCGCTGCCGCTTGTTTGTCGATGTAGGATCGTTGTTGAAAGATTTATTCGTCCTTTGTTGCTCTTGGAAATGCAGTCAATACTCTGGTATCACAGCACACAGCTCTCAGGATCGCGCTGTTTCCTGACACGGGCGCTCCAGACCCGCCGCCATTTTCCGTCTCTCAAAAACCCACATTTTAGAATGAGTTGCTTTCAGTAAAATTTTCTTGACTATTCTAAAACCATCCATAGCATTTAGAATCTTAACAAATATTTTCTGAATTTTGTCTACTTTTTTCTTTTCCTTTTCATTAATGTCCCTATTGAGAGCCATCTATCTAACTGTCTTAGAAATGTAGATATCTTTACACAAGTAAGAATAATTATCTTCGTACAGGTAATAATAACAAGGAAAAAATGGAACAGGGTAACTAACAGATTTATAATTTGAAGCATAGATAATTGTTACACTTCCTCCTGTGTAATGGAGATGTTAAAAAGAATGACTCGATTACTCAAAGCACTATGAATGCTTTGAGAAGCCCGGAATGACTGCACTTCAGTAATTTCCCCATTAGGAGGAGAAAGCTGAATGTGACAGCCTCAATTCAAAGTTAGCTTCTCCCTTTTATTGTAAAGACAAGGAAGTTTCACAAGAAAATTCAGTTAATTTAATCATTACAAAGAACACAAGGACATGGGCAGAGTTATGGATAAGTATAGTTTTAACATGAAAACTAGTAACATCAGTGAAATAAACAAAGTGACATTCCATAATGCAATTTGCAAAAGGTTAAGTGATCCACCAAGAAAAGCTTGTTCTTAGCAAACAATTTCTTTTTCTACAGCAATTTCCTCAGTATATTTACATAACAATCAAGCAACTTTCTCAACATATCAATTAGTAGTTTAACCTGCACCAAGGACATCTGCCCTGTGAGCCAGCAATTTTGCTATGTTACAACTCTTTTTCTACAACAGTGACTTTAGCCTGAGGAAAGTTTCCTATCTTTTGCAAGCTTAACATTCCTATGTGTAATTTTAAAAAGTTAGGCTATACCTGAAACTACAGGGCTTTGGAAGCTAGGCCCTGTGAAATGCATTTGCTTTATGAATGTTAGCACAGTCCACAGGTAATAATGATATTAATATTAATAATAGCATTTATATAGCAAAGAAAAGTGAAGGAAAAAAAGAATGTGTGTTAGAACACTGGCAGAGATATCATTCAAGTGGATTTTACTTTTGTAGAATGCAGAGTCATTCTTGTGAATGTCACTCACACACTATAGAGCTCAGAAGAGTTGATATGATTTCATAATTTATGGAGGGTAGGAGGTATATCATGGTAGAAGAAAAGGTCAACCTTAAGTCATCATTTCTTTGTAGACTACAAAAGGAGGAAATTATGGGATTAATGCACATTATTTTAATCCTTTGTTTGTTTAGGCTAACTATAGTAATCTGCCAAGTAGAAGTTTGGGAATATAATTTCTTTAAATAAATACTTTTTCTTTTCTTTCCTAGAGATGTTAATTAGTTCATTGTCAGGTTTCAATGAGCAGCCAAATTGATAAAGCAGTAGTAGGTGTTTTTAAAGGACATATAAACTTCTTTGAGACTCCAAATCCCCTATCCAAACACACAAACCACAAACTCACATTTCATTGAGAGCTTCAGCATATTTTTGGTTTATAAAACCCTTTGCTTCATCACTACATATCAATGCTACTTCTTTCCCTGTTGCAATAAAGAAAGAGTCCTGATCTCTATTGTCTGATTCTTAACCTTTCTTTCCTTGTTCCCCTAATTATTCTTCTTTCTCTATTCATTCCAATCTCTCTCTGCCTAGAGGATCTGTCTCTTCTACTTTCAAAAATTTCCAGATCTCTGGGCCGGCCCGGTGGCGCACTGGATAGTGCGCCGCTTGGGAAGCGTGGCGGCGCTCCCACCCGAGGGTTCGGATCCCACATACGGACCGGTTCCTGCTCACTGGCTGAGTGAGGCGCG
>NW_007726624.1:93242-104903 GCF_000696425.1 Galeopterus variegatus | reverse complement strand
CAACACTGAGGGTTGCGATCCGTTGCCGGACACGGAAAAAGACAAAAAAAAAAAAATTTCCAGATCTCTCCTAAAAAACCAACTTTTGTTTCATCAGTCTTTCATATCGCGAGGAGAGGTGGTGCTGACAACACCAAGTCAAGGGTTGGGATCGCCTTACTGGTCATCTTTAAAAAAAAATTCAGTTGAACTATCTTGGGCTGGCCGGTTAGCTCAGTTGGTTAGAGCACAGCCTTGTAACAGGAAGGCCAAGGGTTCAGATTCCCATACCAGCCAGCCGCCAAAAAACCCAAACAAACTATCTTGTATTCCATATTTTACTGTGAAATTAATCTACAGTGATTACTTCTGCTTTCTGCCTACCCATTTCTTTGGGAGGATAGAAATCTCTTACCCCTTTACTTTCTACTTGGTGCAAGGCATGATGAGAGGGCAACAGGAGCTCACAGGAAAGCAAATCACCCACCCTAAGCATTGAGGTGGCATCTAAATGATGAGCAGGGGTAGGCTAGATGATGAAGGAAAAAGAGTGCTTCAGATATAGAAAGCCATGTATGCCAGCACTGGGAGGTGAGAGATCATGGTGAGTTCAAGGAATAAGTTCTGTCTTAGACTTTATGAACAAGTGTCCAAAAGCACAAACAACAAAAGAAAAAATAAATGAGACTATTTCAAACTAAAAAGCTTCTGCACAGCAAAGGAAATAATCAACACAGTGAAATGACAACCTACAGAACGAGAGGAAATATTTGCAAACTATACATCCAACAAGGGATTAATATCCAGAATGTACAAGGAACTCAAGCAATTACACAGTAAAAAAAAATCCAATTAAAAAATGGGCAAAGGAGCTGAATAAATATTTTTTTAAGGAAGACAGACAAATGGCCAATAGGCACTTAAAAAAATGCTCAACATCACTAGTCACCAGGGAAATGCAAATTCAAACCACATGAGATATCACTTCACCCCAGTTAGACTGGCTATAGTCAAAAAGGTGGAGAATAACAAATGCTGGCGAGGATGTGGAAAGAAGGGAACACTCTCACACTGTTGGTGGGACTGTAAATTAGTACAATCACTATGGAAAACAGTATGGAGCTTCCTCAAACAACTACAGATAGATGTACTGTATAAGCCAGCAATCCCACTTCTAGATATATACCCAAAGGAATGGAAATCATTCTGTCAAAGGGACAGCTGCATCACCACGTTCATCACAGCTCTATTTGCAATAGCCAAGATATGGAACCAACCTACATGTCCATCAACGGATAACTGGATAAGGAAACTGGTATATATACACCATGGAATACTACTCTGCCATAAAAAAGAAGGAAATTCTGTCATTTGCAACAACACGGATGAGGTTGGAGAAAATTATGTTGAGTGAAATAAGCCAGGCACAGAGGGAAAAATACCGCATGTCCTTCACTCATAAGTGGGAGCTAAGAGAGAAAGAAGGAAGGAAAGAAAGACCACAGTGGTGTGTTGGACCTGCAAATGGAGAAAGCACACCTAGAGTTGCAGAGTGGGGTAGGGGAAGGGACGGGGGAAGGGAGGTCAGAGATTAATTGGGTGGGAGACATGGGGAACAATTGCAATTTGTGGTAATAGGCATGCTGATATTATTAATCTGACCATCACATCTTGGGCACAAGTGGTGACAATCAGCTTTGTACACCATGAATATGCATAACCAATAAAATTTTTTAAGAAAAGAAGTTCTGTCTTGGAGAACTTGGAAAGAGAAGTTAGAAAACTTAGCGGAGGCTCAATTGCTCAGAGCCTTGGCATCAATGAGGGCTAGTAGAAGGTTCTGAGCAGAGGACAGATATAATCAAATTTGCATTCTAGAAATGCTGCAGCATGTAGAATGCATTGGAGGGAGGACTAAAATAGAAGGAGGAAGACCATTTGGGAAGATTTTCAGTAATCAAGGTGAGAAATGATAGTGGTCTGAATGAGAGTAGTGGCAAAGGAGATATTTGAAATATGGAATAGTACAATAAATAGGCATTCATCTATTAAATATATATCAAACACTTGGTATGTTTCAGGATCTGTTCCAGGTATTGGGAATACAGCAGTGAACAAAATAGATAAAAACAAATAAATTCCCTTGGGAAGCTTATACTCTATGGACAATGTAGACAATAAAGAACATACTAAAGACAATAAAGAAGGTAAATAAAACGTATTATACAACAGTGATAAGAGGGAGAAAAATAGAGAATAGAGAAATGGAATCTTGTAGGCTGTGGCTGTGTGGGGAGGGTTTGTATTATACAACAGTGATAAGAGTCAGGGAGAAAAATAGAGAATAGAGAAATGGAATCTTGTAGGCTGTGGCTGTGTGGGGAGGGTTACAGTTTTAGGTCTGGAGTGAGAAGACCTAATGAAAGAAACAAAGACCTAATGAAAAATATCTACAGGAAAGAGGGAATTAGCCATGTAGACATCTGGAAGAAGGGCATTCTAGAGAGAGGAAACAGTAATGAACAAAGGTCTTGAAATGGGAAGACGTCTGGAACACTAATGTGGCTGGAGTGACTTGAAAGAGGGTGAGGGTAGTGTGATGGTTACTTTTATGGGTCAACATAATTAGGCTGTAGTCCTCAGTTATCCGATCAAACACTAATCTAGTGAAGGTTTTGTAGATGTGCTTAATATCTATAATCAGTAGTCGTTAAGTAAAGGAAATTATTCTCAATAATGTGGATGGGCCTCATCCAATCAGCTGGAAGGCCATGAAAGCAAAACAGATTTCCCGAAGAAGAGACTCTGCCTCAAGACTGCAGCATCTGTCAACTTCTTCCAGAGAATTTTCAGCCTGCTGGCCTACCCTACTGATTTCAGATTTCATACTTGCTAGCATCCCACAGTCACGTGAACAAATTCCTCAATTCCTAGAAATACAGATGCATCTTTCTTTCTGTATGTGTGTATATGTGTATGTAAAATCTGCTAGTTCTGTTCTCTGGAGAACCCTGACTAACACAGGTACTCAGTGGGTAATTGTAGGGACAGATGGTTAAGAACTTTAGCTTTAATTTTTATTTATTTATTTTTAATTGAAACACACTGATTGTACAATACTTATGGGGTACAGAGTTATATTTCAATACATGTATACGATGTGTGATGACAAACCAGGGTAATTAGCATATTCATCATAGCAAAATTTTATCATTTCTTAGTGATAGGAACATTTGATCTCCTCTCTTCTAGCCATTTGAGAACATACAATAAATTACTGTTAATTATAGATGCCTAGCAGTACTGTACATCACTAGAACTTATTTTTCCTAACTAGCTGTAATTTTGTGTCCATTAACCAACCTCTCACTATCCCCCCTCCCTCTTCTCCTTCCCAGCCTCTAGTAACCAAAGTTCTACTCTGTACTTCTAAAAGTTCAACTTATTGTGTTTTCTTAGCTCCCACATATGAGTGAGAACACGTGGTATTTCTCTTTCTGTGCCTGACTTATGTCACTTTAACATAATGTCTTCCAGGTTCTTCGTCCATGTTGCTGCAAATGACAGGATTTAATTATTTTTCATATCTGAGTAGTATTCNTACTCTATGGACAATGTAGACAATAAAGAACATACTAAAGACAATAAAGAAGGTAAATAAAATGTATTATACAACAGTGATAAGAGTCAGGGAGAAAAATAGAGAATAGAGAAATGGAATCTTGTAGGCTGTGGCTGTGTGGGGAGGGTTACAGTTTTAGGTCTGGAGTGAGAAGACCTAATGAAAGAAACAAAGACCTAATGAAAAATATCTACAGGAAAGAGGGAATTAGCCATGTAGACATCTGGAAGAAGGGCATTCTAGAGAGAGGAAACAGTAATGAACAAAGGTCTTGAAATGGGAAGACGTCTGGAACACTAATGTGGCTGGAGTGACTTGAAAGAGGGTGAGGGTAGTGTGATGGTTACTTTTATGGGTCAACATAATTAGGCTGTAGTCCTCAGTTATCCGATCAAACACTAATCTAGTGAAGGTTTTGTAGATGTGCTTAATATCTATAATCAGTAGTCGTTAAGTAAAGGAAATTATTCTCAATAATGTGGATGGGCCTCATCCAATCAGCTGGAAGGCCATGAAAGCAAAACAGATTTCCCGAAGAAGAGACTCTGCCTCAAGACTGCAGCATCTGTCAACTTCTTCCAGAGAATTTTCAGCCTGCTGGCCTACCCTACTGATTTCAGATTTCATACTTGCTAGCATCCCACAGTCACGTGAACAAATTCCTCAATTCCTAGAAATACAGATGCATCTTTCTTTCTGTATGTGTGTATATGTGTATGTAAAATCTGCTAGTTCTGTTCTCTGGAGAACCCTGACTAACACAGGTACTCAGTGGGTAATTGTAGGGACAGATGGTTAAGAACTTTAGCTTTAATTTTTATTTATTTATTTTTAATTGAAACACACTGATTGTACAATACTTATGGGGTACAGAGTTATATTTCAATACATGTATACGATGTGTGATGACAAACCAGGGTAATTAGCATATTCATCATAGCAAAATTTTATCATTTCTTAGTGATAGGAACATTTGATCTCCTCTCTTCTAGCCATTTGAGAACATACAATAAATTACTGTTAATTATAGATGCCTAGCAGTACTGTACATCACTAGAACTTATTTTTCCTAACTAGCTGTAATTTTGTGTCCATTAACCAACCTCTCACTATCCCCCCTCCCTCTTCTCCTTCCCAGCCTCTAGTAACCAAAGTTCTACTCTGTACTTCTAAAAGTTCAACTTATTGTGTTTTCTTAGCTCCCACATATGAGTGAGAACACGTGGTATTTCTCTTTCTGTGCCTGACTTATGTCACTTTAACATAATGTCTTCCAGGTTCTTCGTCCATGTTGCTGCAAATGACAGGATTTAATTATTTTTCATATCTGAGTAGTATTCTATTGTATATATATGCCACATTTTCTTTATCTATTCATCTGTTGATGGACACATATTTTGATTCCATACCTTGACTACTGTAAATAGTGCTGCAATAAACATGGGGGCTGCAGATATCTTTTCAGTATGCTAATTTTCTTTCCTTTAGATAAATACCCAGTAGTGGGATTTCTGCATCATATGGTAGTTCTATTTTCAGTTTTTAGAGGAAACTCCATACTATTCTCCATAATGGCTGTACTAATTTACATTCCCAGCAACAACGTATGAGTTTCCTTTTCTCTGCATCTTCACCAGCATTTGTTATTTTTTGTCTTTTTGATAACAGCTATTCTACCTGGGGTGAGATGATATGACATTGTGTTTCTGATTCACATTTCCCTGATGATTAGTGATGTTGAGCATTTTTTCATATACCTGTTGGCCATTTGTTTGTCTTCTTTTGAGGAATGTCTATTCAGGTCATTTGCCTATTTTTTAATTGGATCATTTGGTTTTTTGCTACTGAGTTGTTTAAGTTCCTTATATATTTTGGATATGAATCCTTTGTTGGATAAATAGTTTGCAAATATTTTCTCCCATTCTGCTGGTTGCTTCTTCACTCTGTTGATTGTTTCTTTTGCTGTGCAGAAGCTTTTTGGTTTGATGTAATTCCATATGTCTATTTTTGCTTTTATTTCCTGTGCTTTAGAAGTCTTTTCCATAAATTTTTTGCCCAAATCAATGTCTTGGAGTATTTCCCCTCTATTTTCTTCTAGTAGTTTTATAGTTTCAGGTCTTAAGTATTTAATCCATTTTGAGTTGATTTTGGTATACAGTGAGAGATGGGGGTCTAGTTTCTTTTTTTCTACATATGGATATCAAGTTCTCTCAGCACCATTTACGGAAGAGGCTGTCCTTTCCCCAATGTATGTTCTTGGTGCCTATGTCTAAGATCAGTTGGCTATAAATAAGTGGATTTATTTCTGGGTTCTCCATACTGTTCAATTGATTACGGAAGAGGCTGTCCTTTCCCCAATGTATGTTCTTGGTGCCTATGTCTAAGATCAGTTGACTATAAATAAGTGGATTTATTTCTGGGTTCTCCATACTGTTCAATTGATCCATGTGTCTGTTTTTATGCCATTACTATGATACTTTGATTACTACTTCTATTTGCTTTGTTATGCTTCTATTTTCTTTTGCTTCGTAATATCTTTTGAAGTCAGGTAGTATAATGCTGCCAGCTTTGTTCTTTTTACTCAGGATTGCTTTGACTATTTGGGGTCTTTTTTGGTTCCACATGAATTTTAGGATTCTATTTTCTAAAAAAGGACAACTATACTTGGTATTATGTACACTTTGGGTAGTATGGTCATTTTGACAATACTGATTCTTCCAATCCATGAAATAAAACATCTTCCCACTTTTTTATGTATCCTCTTTAATTTCTTTCATCAGTGTTTTGTGGTTTTTATTGTAGAGAACTTTCATCTCCTTGGTTAAATTTATTCCTAGGTATTTCATTATTTTGGTAGCTATTGTAGATGGGATTGCTTTCTTGATTCCTTATTCAGTTAGTTTGTTGTCGGTGGATAGAAACATTACTGATTTTTGCATGTTGATTTTGTATCCTGCAATTTTACTGAATTTGTTTGCCAGCTCTAAGAATTTTTTGGTGTAGTCCTTAGGTTTTTCTATATATAAGATAATGTCTTCTGCAAAAGGAGATAATTTGACTTTGTATTCTGATTTGAATGCTCTTTATTTCTTTCTCTTGCCTAGCTGCTCTGGCTAAAACTTCTAGTACTATGTCAAATAGGAGTGGTGAAAATGGGCATCCTTGCCTTTTTCCTGTTCTTAAAGGAAAAGCTTTCAACTTTTCTCTGTTCAGGATGATGTTAGCTGTGGGTTTGTCATATATGGCCTTTATTGTGCTGAGATACTTTCCTTCTGTACTGCATTTGCTGAGAGTTTTTATCATGAAAGATGATGAATTTTATCAAATGCTTTTTTTGTGTCTATTGAGATGATCATACATTTTTATCCTCCATTTTGTTGATGTGGTGTATCACATCTATTGATTTGCATATGTTGAAACATTCTTGCATCCCTGGGATAAATCCCACTTGATCATGGTATTTTTGATGTGCTGTTGAATTCAGTTTGCTAGAATTTTGTTGAGAATTTTTGCATCTATGTTCATCAGGGATATTGGCTTGCAGTTTTCTTTTTTTTGCATGTCCTTGTCTGATTTTGGTATCAGGGTAATGTTGACCTCCTAGAATGAGTTTGGGAGAATAACCACTGCTTTGACTTTTTGGAATAGTTTGAAGAAAATTGGTATTCGTTCATTTTGAAATATTTGGTAGAATTCAGCTGTGAAGCCATCTAGTCCGGGGCTTTTCTTTGTTGGGAGACTGCTGATTCAATTTCATTACTCATTTTTGGTTTGTTAGGTTTTCTATCACTTCTTGGCCCAGTCTCGGTTTTGGAGTGAGCAGGATTGAAGCCATGTTGGGAACTAAAACTGCAAGGGCTGCAGGCAAATTTTAAAAAGGACAGTTTCTTTTGCTAAATAGGAAAACAAGACTGAGAAGCTAATCAGTACTTTACAAAGCTAACAGTTCTTTCTTTGAGACTTGTAGAGTTTTGAGAAGTGATTATGGCCAAATGACTGGAAACTGACCTTGGGCACCAGCCAAGTCAACCAGAGCTCTGCAGAGCAAAACTATGCAAAAGACTTTGTTGAAGAGTTGATTCCACTCTGGAGCAAATCAAAATCTTGCAGGGTCCTGAGATAACAGCAAGGATGAGAGCAAAAACCAGACGAGGTCTTGGCAAGACCTTGTACCTGACTCATTGACACGGACCCCTCATAGCTTACATACCCTTCCTTCCTACTTTTCATTTCCCATGTTCCACTCCCATATTCCCCTTTTAAAAACCCCCTCAGTAAACCTGAGTCTTTGAGATGGCTTCAGCCTGGCCATTTTCCTTCTGGTTTACTGGAGAGATGGGTTAGCCTAACACCTCTCCTCAGGTCACCAGTATTCCTGAATAAAACTTGACTTCCATTTTCACCAATATTTGACTTTTGTTTGTTTGTTTTTTGTCTGGGGGCAGGCAGCTGGACCTGTGAGTTTGTTATCAATTTTGGGGAGCTTCAGCCAGGAGCTGAGTGTGTGCTGTAACATTGGTAGGTTGTATGTGTCCAGAAATTTATGCATTGCTTCTAGATTTTCAAATTTGTTGGCATATAGTTGTTCATAATGGTCTCCAATGATTCTTTGTATTTTGTAATATCAGCCATAATGTCTCCTTTTTCATTTCTTATTTTCATTATTTAGGTCTTTTCTCTTTATTTCTTAGTCTAGCTAATGGTTTGTCAATTTTGTTTATCTTTTCAAAAAACCAACTTTTGTTTCATCAGTCTTTCATATCTTTTTTGACTCTATTTCATTTAATTCTGCTCTGATCTTTATTATTTCTTTTTGTCTACTAATTTTAGGTTAGATGTTCTTGCTTTTCTAGATCCTTGGGGTGCAACATTAGGTTATTTGAAATCTTTCTATTCTTTTGATGTAGCATGTATTGCAATATAATTCCCTCTTATTACTGCTTTTGCAGTATCCCATAGGTTTTGGTATGTTATGCTTCTATTTTCTTTTGCTTCTAGGAATTTTTTGATTTCCTGCTTAATTTCTTCTTTGACCCATTGGTTGTTCAAGAGCATATTTAATTTCCATGCATTTGTACAGTTTCCAAAGTTTCTTTTATTGATTTCTGGTTTTATTCTTTTATGGTCTAAAATGATACTTGATATGATTTCAATTTTTTAAGGTTTCTCTCTGTGTGAGTTCTTCAACTTTATTGAACATTAGAGTTGTCTGTGGTTGCCTCTGGGCCTAGGCACTGGGGTGCTCAGCAGCTTCTTGTTGAAGTGGGCAACACTGGGCTGGGTTGCTTGAGTCATGGACAAGGTCTCGGGTTTTTGGGAGAAACACTGGGGTCCTCTGCAGCTCCTCAGCTGGAATGGGTGATCCTGGGTGTGCTTGCTGGGCTCCAACCAAGATCCTGTGCCCCTGATAGTGGTGCTAGGGTGCTCTGAAACTCCTCAGATTAAACTGGCAACACCAGGTGGTATTGCTGGGGCATGGCCAGGACTTTGGACTTTGAGGAAGATGATGAGGCACCCAGCAGCTCCTCAATTGAAGTGGGTGACTCTGGGTGGGATCACTTGGGCTTCTGGCTGGGCCCTGAACCCCAGAAAGAAGTGATTGCCACTCTGCAGTCCCTCAGCTGGAGTGGGTAAGGTTGTTGAGTTTGTGGATGGGATCTTGTGTCCCCAAGAGAGACACTGGGGCACTGTACAACTTCACTGTTTAAGTGGGCTGTTTTAAGTGAGGTCGCTAGGGTCATGGGCAGGGCCCTACACACCCAAGGGAAATGCTGGGTCACACTGTAGCAACTCAGCTGGGGTGAGTGGCCCTGGGCAGGTTTGATGGAGCTGTAGATGGGACTCTGTGTCCCTGGGAGAGGTGCATGAGTGCCCACTGAAGAAAGCAGGGCCACTAGCAGTGGCAGAGGGCCCTGATTGGGTGGCTTTCTGTCCTGGGGGTGGCCTCTGCACTGTGCTGAACTGCCTGTTCCCAGGGGTGCAGGGTGCCACATGAGTTCCGGTGACGGAGTCACAGTGTGATGAGGGGGACTTAGGGCTGTGGAGATATTGCAGTTATTGAGCCCCAGGGCAGAACACACTCACATGTTGGCTCTGATCTTAAAATGGTGAAATGCTCTGACAGTCTGGGATCCAGAGGGTGGGAGGTGCTCAACCTCAACTCCCTCCCTGATCCAATGCAGCATTGCACGGGCTCCCAGCAGCTCCCAACACTGGGCTCACAGCCTGCAAGGACAACATGGCTTCTCTATAGCTTGAATTACAGGCATCCACAGTGAAAGCAGGGACTTCTGGGAACTCCCCCCACCTACCATTTCCCTACAGCAAGGATTAAAGATTTCCCCAGAGATAGTGTGCAGCTTTGCAGCTTCAGTTCCAGCCTGATGGGGAGGGGGTTTGCTGCAACTGGGAGGGATGGGTGGAGTGGTTCCACCACAACCTAGTCCCTAGGGTTAGGGTAGGATTAAAGATTTCCCCAGAGATAGTGTGCAGCTTTGCAGCTTCAGTTCCAGCCTGATGGGAAGGGGGTTTGCTGCAACTGGGAGGGATGGGTGGAGTGGTTCCACCACAACCTAGTCCCTAGGGTTAGGGCTTAACAGCTGCTCTCAGCTCAATAGAGTAGGGAAGTAAGTTCAATGGCTGCTTAGTCTCTCCAGCAGCAGTTCCAGTTTCAAGATGGTGCAGTAGCTGTGCAAGCCACAGAGGGTAGGACACAACGTTGGCTGCTCTGGGGAAGCACAAGTGTGTGGACTTCAGGCAGCTCTCTCAGCTGGGCTTAGTGCCTGTGAGGACTGCCAGGGTCCCCATTGGTGAGGACAGTAGGTATCCAAGGTAGGTGTTGATGGGGACTTCTGGGGTCCTCTTGCTTACCTTTTTTTCACAGGGAGAAATTCGTCCTGGTTTCCTGAAAGTTTAGCAAAGTGTTTTGTTCTTGCTGGGGGATGGGGTGGTGGGGGCCAGGTATTTTCTTTTGTTCTCTATGTGGCTATCCTGAATTTCTGTGCTCACCAGTGCTTCTGTTACTCCTTTGATGTACTCAGTGATCTCCTTTAGTTATTTTTGTCCAAGTGTAGCTGTCTATTTATTATTTTGTGATAAAGAGGAGCTGTAGGGTCTTCTAATTGGCTGTCTTCCTCCCCTGATTGGCTTGCATTATCTTGCTGAAATTTTGCTAAAGGCTTTCTCCTAGCATACTTCAGTGGCAGGTGGTTGACAAGCTGGAACAGGCATAACTTAATCAAAAGAATAAACAATTAAATCTATTTCAAAATGAGGTAGAAGTTGATGGTAATTGGCTTTCTACCTTCTAGTGTCATCCTCTAGTATCAGTATAGGTATTTAAGTAGGTTTATAAATTCTGTGGAGATTCAACCCTAGAGTGCTACTACAGTATGGCTGATGTACAGAGAAGAATCTAAGTTATATTATTCAAATACAAAGATGTTTTGGGAAGCAAGAATTTTTGACTTAGATATGTATTTACATCAACTAAATGCAGAATGTAGTCCAACAGCAATTGTATTTTGATTCTCTTTCTTAGAAGAAGGTACTTGATGGGAGAGAGGGAGAAATTTCTTGTAGGAATGATGCCTTCTGAGTAGTTTTCTTGTATGTTATAGAATCTATAGCATAACCTTGCTTAAACAGATTACCATAAGATCCTTATAATCTGCAGTGGCACTGATGAGATTACTTAACTTATTGAATGAGCTAATATAAGTCAAGTCTTTAGGACAGTAGCTAATATATGTTGAATAAATATTAGTTTTTGTTTAGAATCTGGATCAAAATCTTTCTCCATGAAGTTTCTGAACCTAAATGTCACTCATTTGCTACGTTTCAGAAGGATCAGCAATTCTGCCTTGTGTTTTCTGAGTATGAATTTTGATATAGGGATCAAAGTTCTTCGCTTCATGTGTATTTGTCTGACATAGTCTTGGAAATATTTTTCTTTAATAGAAACCCAACAAACCTGTTTATTTTTCCAATTTATAGGTCTGATTTTATAGTTCCATTTACTCAGGCTCTCATCCAAGAACTTTCTAGGCATGTAAAAAAAA